>NC_057390.1:1685784-1963379 GCF_019320065.1 Cervus canadensis
TGCTCTGTCCTGTCCATTGTGTCTGTCTTGTCCAGACTCTTTGAGACCCCATGAACTGTATCCCACCAGGCTTCTCTGTCCATGGAATTCTCCAGGCAAGTATACTGGAGTGGTTGCCATACCCTTCTCCAAGGGATCTTCCCGACCCAGGGATTGAACCCAAGTCTCATGTCTCCTGCACTGGCAAGTGGGTTCTTTACCACTAGTGCCACCTGGGAAGCCCTATCCTTTTCTGCTTTGCCCAAAACTCCAGGATTCCATTCGGCACCGATATACAGAGAAGCTGAGTTTCAGGCTTCCTTAGTTTATGCTATTTCATGCCTCACTTTTAATAACCATCTATGTGTTTAGCTTTTCTTCCAAGTCTCCATGGAGCGTGATCATCTTTCTCAGAGCAGGTCAGATCACGCCCTTCCCTGCCTTCATTTCTAGGGAACACCTTAAAAATAAAGCTCACACAGTCTGCGTTTTGCTCATCTGTTTTCCACCTCATCTATTGCTCATTCCTCCCAGACCTCTTCCTACCATTCCTGAGCTACTTGAGGTTCCTTCTTTTCCAGCCTTCTTCCTCCACTCCTTTCCCTACCTTTTTACCACCCCCCTTTACCTGATTAATTCCAGCTCATCCATCAAGTCCTAACTCTAAGCCTTTCCTGATCCCCACCGTGCAGTCTAGGTTAGGTGCCCATCTTCTGTGTTTCCCTGGTATGCTGTATTTACCTCTACTGCAGCATCTGTTGAACTATACTGTAAGTATCCGTCTGCTAGATTGCCTCATTGTTCTCCCGGAAAACAGGGAATTGTCTGCTTTACCTTTGTTTCTACTGTGTCTGACATGGAAACTGACAGGTAACATCATGATCATCGTCACTGCCAACTTTTATTGAGAACTTGCTGTGGTCAGACACTGTCCAAGTTTGTAACTCCTCTAATCTTCATGAGGACCTTATGAGGCAGGTTCTGTTATTATCTCTACTTTACCAATGAGAAATGGAGAGTCTAAAAGAAATGTACCCAAGACCAATCAACGAAGAGGAGATAGAACCAGAATTTCATCTCAGAATCCATGCTCTAACCACTGTGCAATAACGCTCAAGCAGCATTTGCTGAATGGATGAATCCAGGACTTAAATTGAAGTCTCCTGGCCTCCAGACCAGCACCTGCTCCACCACGTCAACACACTCCTCAGACACTTTAACTCCTCCATTACTCTCAGGTCATGTATTCCTTGCTAGATGGTAAAAACTGTTAGTTGTACTTTCCCTTTATGTTTCTTTTCAATTTGCCTGTTATAAATATGGGCAGGTTCTTCTGTATATAGAAGTTATACTTGATCTGTTCTTCTGCGTTACTTCTAGTGATCCTCATCAATTACTTTTTCCAGAACTGGGGCACTTACTGAAAGAGAGGAAGAGGAGAATTCTGCTGAGGAAGATGAAGAAGACGACGACGAAGAAGAAAGCGCAGAAAGTGGGGGTGAGGATGAAGAAACAGAAGAGGAAGAGGAAGAGAAACAGGAAGGCGAATCTCACCCAGAGGCCACAAGTGGAGAGTACATTGCTCTTGGAGATTTTATGGCTCAGCAAGTGGGAGACCTTACGTTTAAAGTAAGTAGAAACAAACTGGAAGCAAACCTAAGGATAAATTTGCATACCTAACAGAGTAAGAGAACTCTACCTATATATCTGGATTAGAGATTCCTGATATTAACTTTTTAAAGACTCAGTCTGTTTAAATAAAATAAGGGATAATTATGATTTACAAACAGTAGTTGTAAAATTCTTTTATCAAAGTTACCTGGTAGTAAAATGGTAAGAAAAAAAAAAAGAGTAGATGCTCCCCTCGTTTTGAAAATACAATAGTTTTAGTGTTGATAATTCTGAGCTTAGGGGTAAATTCTAATTAAAATGTTTTACTTTTATTTTGCCTTAAGAAAGGGGAAATTCTTTGTATAATCAAAAAAAACTCTGATGGTTGGTGGATGGCTAAGAATGCCAAAGGAAACAAAGGCCTTATTCCGAAAACCTACCTGGAGGTTAGTCTTTTTTGTTTATTCTTTCCTTTTTCTCCTTTAAGACTTTTTTTTTCTTTTATAATAAAACACTAAGTTGTATTCTTTGATCAGTTGGCTAGTGAATGACTTAAGATATAGAATTTGCTTCAATTTTAGAGGATCAGAGCATGGGAAAAATTTGGGGCTTCCCTGGTGGCTCAGCGGTAAAAGAATCTGCCTGCCAATGCAGAAGACATGGGTTTGATCCTTGGGCTGGGAATATTCCCTGAAGAAGGAAATGGCAACCCACTCCATTGTTCTTTCCTGGGAAATCCCATGGACAGAGGAGCCTGGCAGGCTACAGTCCACAGGGTCACAGAAAGTCGGACATGACTTGGTTGGTGACTAAACAGTAGTTATAGTGGTCTGCTCTGATGTCGGTGAGCTGTAGCATGGACAGAGGAGCCTGGCGGGCTACAGTCCATGGGGTCACACAGCGTGGGACAGGACTGCGTGACTAAACAGTAATCACAGTGACCCGCTCATATGCAGGTGAGCTCCAGCATACTGAGTGACTGAGCAGGAATCATAGTGACCTGCTCTTGTGCAGGGGAGCTCCCGCATACTGAGAGACCGAGCAGGAATCATAGTGACCCGCTTTTATGCAGGTGAGCTCCAGCGTGTCGTCACACAGTGAAGATGCTCTGTGGGTTCGTCTTGATCATAAAAATGAATAGACATTTATTTTTTGTTGTGAAAGAAAACTGCAGTTAACTTTTCTTACCTTCCACAAATACATGATCCTTTCTAAGATGTGAACAGTGTATATGCATGTTGGTTGCCTAGTTCTTTCATATTTCATAGTATGGCATGGTCATTTGCTGTCCCATATATATAGATCAGTGCTGTTCAGTACAAGTATAATGCAAACCACAAATGTAATTTAAAATTTTCTAGTAACCACACTGAGATGTCTTGTTTTTCCTCATACCACTTCTGACACTAGCTGTGTGGGGGGTTTTTTTGACACCAGATACATGTTGTTTTTCACACTGTTTTTTTGAAGCCAACCAGGTATCCAACAATGCATTTCACTTCTGGCACCAACTCCTGGACTTAGCACAGACCCCACGAGATAAGGGCGCAGTCCCGCAAGACTGCCCCACTTTGGGGGCTTCCCTGATCGTCCAGTGGTTAAGAGTCTGCCTACCAATGCAGGGGATGCAGGTTCAAGCTATGCCTCAACTTATATTTAAGTTATATATAACTTATATGTAAAGTATACCACCACTACTTAACCCACACTTATGAACCTGAAAACCAAATCTACTGAGTACCCGTGCTCTGCAATGAGAGAACCCACCACAGTGAGAAGCCCACACACTGCAAGTAGAGATTAGCCCCCGCTCACAGTGAAGATTCAGCACAGCCAAAATTCAGTCAATCAGTGAATCAACCAGTAAATAAAATATTTTAAAAGTTGCTTGGACAGAGGGGCCTGGCAGGCTACAGTTGACGAGGTCGCAGAGAGACGCAGCTGAGCAGAGCAGCAGCAGCAGTCTATAGCTTGAAGTGACATTGCATGGAGGCTGGGGTTAACTTCCATTAGAGCTAAAGACCTCCAAACTGTGGCCTAACTAAGGTAGACGCACGTTTCTCTTGCATATGGAGGAAGCGTGGAGATGGGCAGACAAGGGATGGCAAGGCCCTACCTCATATTTTACTCAGGTCTTCCCTGGTGGCTCAGTGGTAAAGAATCCACCTGCCAGTGCAGAAGACACAGGTTCGACCCCTGGGTCGGGAAGATTCCCTGGAGAAGGAGATGGCCACTCACTCTGTCTATGGGATTTTCTTACCTGGAAATCCCGTGGACAGAGGAGCCTGGTGGGCTACAGTCCATAGCGTTACAAAAGAGTCTGACATGACAGCAATTAAACAACAGAAGCAATATTTTACTCTGTGGTTAGGTGCCATCAGCTGTCCCTAGGGTTGTTATCTCTTTAGGTTGGCAGCTATATCTTTGAACAATTCCAAGCAGAGAGAGAGGAGAAGTGAGGAAGAAGTCAAAAGGCAAGAGCTGCAGTCTTTTATAGAAGGTTTCCTGGAAGTTACACAAAAAGCTTCCAGTTATATCTCCTGGATCAGCATTTAGTTTCTTGACAACACCTAGCTGTGAGGAGGGCTTGGAAAATGTAGTTTTCTTAGGTTGCGTGCATGCTCAGTTATGTCCGAATCTTTGCAACTCCATGGACTGTAACCTATCAAGCTCCCCGTCTGTGGGACCTTCCAGGCAAGGATACTGGAGTGGGTTGCCATTTCCTTCTCCAGGGGATCTTTCTGACCCAGGGATCAAACCCACATCTCTCCTGCATTGGCAGGAGGATTCTTTACCACTGAGCCACCCGGGAAGCCCCTTTTAGCTTGATTCATTGCTATAATCAGGGACTCTTGGAAAAGAAGAACCTGCGTTGTGATCAGTCTGCACATAACCCTGTCCCATTATTCCCCTTAAATAAATTCCTAGATGCTCATTGCTGCTGCAAAGGGTTTACACCTGGGTATATTGATAGAATTTGCCATTTTGCAAATTAGGCAAGTTATTCTTATTTGGACTCCCATCCCTAGCAGCTGAGAATATTTGTTTGTCTGCACACTTGCCACTGATGGCTATCATCAGTCTTTTTGCCAAAGTGAGGACCAAAAACAAAATGGGCTCATTATTGTTTTTTACTTGCATTTATTGTATTGCTAGTGAGGTTGAGTGTCATTTCACTTGCTTTATTTATTTCTATTTATTCTTTGAAATTTGCCTTTTTAATTCATTTTTCAAAGGGATTTTTGAAAATTGTATTGCTATGGCAGAGTTTTTGTGTTATCTTATAATAAGGATATTAAGCCTTGGAAACTTGAAGCAGATACCGTCTTTGTTGACTTTCAACCAGATTTACCTTTAGGTAGTTAAATCTGTCAGTGTTCCATTTATGATTTTTGGTTTTGCTATCATGAGTGGAAAGGATTCCCCCATCTCAAGATTATTTTCTTCTAACACTTCTGTAGTTCTTTTATTTATATCTTTTCTTCTATTTTTACATTTGAATCAGTTCCATCTGGCACTTATGTTAATTAAACTTGTTCTCTACCTTTATCCTTGTACTTTTTTTCAAATAATGACATCATTATTTGAGCTTTTATCCACTGATTTTTGATATGTCTGTCATATACTAAATCCCTACCTACATTCAGATCTTTCTGAAAGTACATTTATTGGTTGATTTTCCCATTAGGTAAAAGGCACTTCATATTTCATACTATTTTTCAGCCCTATAATAAAGAAGAAGGCCAAGAATCAAGTGAAGAAAGCAGTGAAGAAGATACAGAGGTAGGGGATGAAGCAGCAGAAGGAGCAGAAGTCAAGCAAAGGTAAAATGGTGTGAGGGGACATAAAAGCAGGTTCATGAAATGTTTTATTTGTTTATCTTTACTATTATAAATAATGGAAGAATTTCTTGAAATGGAAACAACTTATAGTTTGGGAGCTTTTCTCATTACCATTTGCTTAAAGGTCATTACAACTTTAACTTTGTGGTTACTTTTAGCATGTGATAGTATTCTTAGTTTCATGTAGCAGTGTTAGATTGTCAGAAGATACAATGATATACTTTGTTCTTTGATTAATGAAGTTCTCTGACTGAGTGAACAGGCATAAACTTTCCCTGCACTCACCTAGCTACTCTGTCTCCCTAGAACCGATTCTCACTGGAGTGCTGTCCGGAAAGCCATCTCAGAGGTTGGTATCTCCTGTCTTATTAATGGGGCTTCCCTGGTGGCTCAGTGCTTATCTGCCTGCAGTGCAGGAGACGTATGTTCTATCCCTGGGTTGGGATGATCCTCTGGAGGAGGGCATGGCAACCCACTGCAGTATTCTTGCCTGGAGAACCCCATGGACAGAGGAGCCTGGCAGACTATAGTCCATGGGGTCACAAAGAGTTGGACACGATCGAGCGACTAACACTTGCACTTTTCACTTCATCTTATTAATAACGCCTCATTTTGTTACCTAATAGTTCTGATAAGAGTTCAGATTCAAAACAACTTTAAATGAAAGCGTTGGATCTTAAGTGGGTACAGGGCCTGGAATGCACAGAACATTGATACACACCTCTGGTTTAGTAAGTCTGTACTCTGAGTAACATTTCCCATTAAGTCTTTTCTGTTCAGAAGAGTAGATTTGAGGGCTTGGAAATGTCTCACCTTGATTCTGCTTGAATTTTCTATCATTTGGGTAAAGACAATTGTTAATTTTAGTTTTGTAACATTTAAAAATTCCAAAAAGCTCAAAAAAGTAAGAAGCTACCCATAATCCTATCATTTAAAAAGTTACATAATGAAATGAAACCCCACTCCTTCCATAGGTAATCACCACTAACTGTTTAGTAAATATATCCTTTCTGGGATTTTTACTGTATTTATTATTTATGGACATGGGTGCATGTGTATGTACATTATATATATACACACACACACACAAAGCCATTCATTCTTCAGTGCACATCAGGTCATGGTATCAGCTCATCTGTGACATGGCGCACTCCCTTGTGGGGCTGGACAGGCCATTTTGACAGGAACCACGCAGAAGCAGCCGGTCTAAATCGCAGAGGTCGGCTCCCGGAGCACTGCATGGGGCTTAGAGCCTTGGGAAAGGCCAGGTATCAGCGATGGCATCGTCTCATAATTGGGGGTTAAACTGCTGTATTCTCCCACTAAAGTCTGGACATTGTATTTTTGTTTTGGGAGTTGTAGTTGCTATAGTAATAAAGAGCGTATTCTAGAGGTGAGAAACCCTGAATGAAAGCAAGCAAGTCAATTTTGTTTTACTCTCTTCAGCAGATAGACACTGTTGATGTGTTGACCACGATGGGAGCTGTTCCTGCCGGGTTCAGGCCTTCCACCCTCTTCCAGCTCCTGGAGGAAGGTACAGGTGTCCATCAACCAGACAGACTTTGAGTGAAGCCGTCATGGTTTACATCTAACTTTTCTGGCACAGCCAGAGAAGGTTGTTGCTAAAGATGTTGGATCTCACATCTCTTGGATGCTCATCTTGCCCCTCATCTTGCCGTGACAGGAGGAGGGAGCCCTGATCCTATCAGAAGCCAAGCCCCCTTTCATTTATTTCAGAAGCAGGACTCGCAGTGAGCACCCCTCTCCTGTATCTGCTGCCTGCTCTCCCCTCCCCCACCGGCTCCTTGCCTCAGCAATAGTCCAAGCACCACCTCTGTGAACCAGCCCCGCTCAGCCCTATCCCACTCTGGCTGAAGCCTCCCTTTCTCTGCTTTTCTTCACATCAAGACTTTCCCCAAGAGTTATCTCTATTCACTGTTTCTATTTTCTTATTCATTCTTGGATTGCCCTGTATTTGGCACCATTTGTTCATAAGCTCGTTTTATTTTTAAATATTTATTCATTTATTTGGCTATACCAGGTCTTAGTTGCAGCATGCAGGATCTTTGATCTTCATTACAATATTCAAGATCTTTTTAGTTTTGACACGTGAGGCGTTCAGTAGCAGCATGCAGGGTCTAGTTCCCTGACCAGGGATTGAATGCAGAATGCCCACGTTGGGAATTTGGAGTCTTAGCTCATTTTAAACAGCAGCGATTTTGGGGAGAGGCTCACCTGTATTCTCTGAGTTGTTATCTATGTAGGGACTGCTTTGAGGCTCCTCTGTTGGGAGGCTCTTCTCCGTGCCCCGCAAACACCCACCTCCTCCTCATGCTTCTATCTCAGGATAAAACGCCACCTTCCCAGAGACACCTTCCTTGTAGGTTCTCCTACTCTCATCCATGTCAGTACCCTTTATAGGTCTAAGTCAGCTTATAATTATTTTATCTAGTCTTTTGTCTACCTGTTTTTCTTAATTATTTTCGCCCACTGAGCTGTAAGCTCATGGGGGCAGGGGACGTGTTTCTCTGATTCACCTTTGTGTTTCCAGTTTCTAGCACAGCAGATTTGTTGTTATTGTTCGGTTACTAAGTCATGTCTGACTCTGCGATCCCCTGGATTACAGCCCGCCAAGGCTCTCCTGTCCTTCGCTATCTCCTGGAATTTGCTCAGATTCATGTCCATTGAGTCGGTGATGCCATCCAACCATCTCATCCTCTGTCACTCCTTTCTCTTGCCTTCAATCTTTCCCAGCATCAGGGTCTTTTTCATTGAATCAGCTCTTCGTGTCAGGTGGCCAATGTATTGGGGCTTCAGCTTCAGCATCAGTTCTTCCAGTGAATATTCAGGATTGATTTCGTTTAGGATGGACTGGTTTGATCTCCTTGCCGTTAAGGGACTGTCTGGGAATAGATTTTGTAATAAGTATTCATGAGTAAATTATGGAAAAACAGCATTAAAATACTTTTATGTAAAAAAAAAAAATTCTTTTATGTAAAGAAGCAAAATTAATGATGATACCCTTTTTCTAGAATGTCCAAAATGTGGTTACAGATTTTCTGAATTTTACAAAAATATTTGAATGGGTCATCTTCATCACGGGGCATGTTACCGGCCTGACAGTCTTAAGGTCTTTCCTGACGCTGCTTTAAGATCAGCTCTTATGTGCTTCCATCTTGGTGTTTCTTCCTGTTCTTATCTCTGTTGGTATGTCTGTCTTAGGAAGCAAGTTTCTAGCAAACAGCATGCATGGTATTTTTTAATGTCTGTTTCCTAAGTTTGTACTGTAACATCATGGATTTGGGGTTTTGAATTTCGTTCATTCTTTGTAAGAATATACAGGAAAAATTATTTTTGCAGGGAATCAATTTCGAGCAAGTTACTTCTTACAGCCAGAGCTCACACCTTCCCAACTGGCCTTCAGAGATCTAATGTGGGATGCAAAAACCGGCTCTGTAAGTATGGTTACTCTTTACAAAAGGTGCTTGGAAAGTGAATTTGTCTCATAAGTCATAAAAGCAGACCTTCCTCGTAACAGATTGCTCTTGCAGATCAGGTCAAGACCGAGCCGTGTCTCCTTGATTCTGACTCTCTGGAGCTGCAAGGTGATTCCTCTTCCAGGGGTGAGCATCCAAGTTCTGAGCAGACACGTGCGCCTCTGTCTCTTCGACGGCAGTGAGGTAAGCTTGCTGGGGAGTCTGACTAGTTCCCGCCACATGCATTTTTTAAATTTAATTTTTATTTTTTTTAACACCAAAAACATTTTATAGTGGGATATAGCTGATTAACAATGTTGTGATAGTTCAGATGAACAGTGAAGGGACTCAGCCATACTTACACATGTACCCATTCTCCTCCACATCCCGCCCAACCACATATTAAATGCATGCTGCATAGGATCTGTCCGTCTCTTTCTTTATCTCAATGTCTATGTGTGTGTATAAATACCTAGATAAAATAATGTGTAGTGTTAGTGTTAGTCACTCAGTTGTGTCTGACTCTTTGCAACCTCATGGACTGTAGCCCACCAGGCTCCTCTGTCCATGGGATTTCCCAGGCAAGAATATTAGAGTGAGTTGCCATTGCTTTCTCCAGGGGATCTTCTCAACCCAGGAATCAGACCCAGGTCTCCTGCACTGTAGGCGGATTCTTTACCGTCTGAGCTACCGGGGAAGCCCCAAATAATGTATGGTAGCATGCAAACAGCAAGGGTTCTGATGACACAGGTTTATTAACTCCAGACTCTTTCACTGGCTAAATGTATGACGTTTATATATCACAGTTAGCTCCTGTGAGCCGTAGATTTTTCACTTACAAGAAGGTACTGATGCCTGCCTCCTAGTGCTATATGCAGTTCAGGTTTTCAGTATAGAGTACTGCACCTTGAAACATTTCTTTGTTTATGGCTGGATTTCTGTTGCTGCATGTGGGCTTTGGTTGCGGCCAGTGGGGGCTGCTCTCTAGCTGTGGTGTGCAGGCTTCTCCTCGCAGTGGCTTCTCTAGCTGCAGAGCGTGGGCTCTAGAGCCCGAGGGCTTCGGTCGTCGTGGCCCTCTGGCTGAGCTGCTCTGCGGCACGTGGAATCTTCCTGGAGCAGGGACCAGATTCAAGTCCCCTGTAGTGGCAGGTGGATTCTTAACCACTGGACCACCTGGCAAGTCTGAGTATCGCATTTTTGACAGGTGTACACACCTATGTAACCAACGTTCCAGTCAACCTGTGGAGCATACCATCACCTGACAATGTTTCCCTGTGTTCTTTTCCACCCCCTTCCTCTCTAATGCCTAAGAGAAGATTTTCTACCCACTACCAACCAAAGAATTTGAATGACTCTTAGTTAATTGATTTGTTTTGGAGATACAGCTAAAACAGTGCTGAGATGAAAATTTATGACTTTAATTGAATATGCTAGGCAAGAAGAGAGATTTTAAATCAGTGATCTAAGCTCAAACTCAAGAGTCTAGAAAAGGAAGAGTGAGTGAAACCTGAAGACAGTAGAATGGAGGAACTAATAAAGAGCAGAAACTAATGAGACAGAAAGCAAAAGAGAAAGTCAGAAAAGGCAAAGTTTATTCTTTAAAAAGATTAATAAAATTGACAGATGCCTAGTGAGACTGATCAAGAAGTTTTAAAAAGAGAGACTTCCCTGGTGGTCCGTGGGTTAAGGCTTCACCTTCCAATGTGGGGGGCAGAGGTTTGATCCCTAGTCAGGGAACCAGGAGCCCACATGCCTTAGCGGGACCAAAAATAAATAAACAAATAATTTTTTAAAATAAATTTTAAAAAGAGAGAAAGAAAGAAAACAAATGATTGTTGCTAAAACAGCCTCTGTTCACTGGTGCCAAACAGAAACACGGAGTAAGAGTTTTGGGTGAAGTAAAAAAAAATAGTTATTGCTTTGCCAGGCAAAGCGCTCCACAGCTGGCGAAGGCCCTCAAAACTGTGTATCCCACCCTGGAGGTGAGGTAGTGAAGAGGGGCAGTGAGCCAGACTCCTCTGTCCATGGGACTCTCCAGGCAAGAATACTGAAGCGTGTTGCCATGCCCTCCTCCAGGGGATCTTACCCACCCAGGGATCGAACCCATGTCCCTTGTGTCTCCTGCATTGGCAAGCAGGTTCTTTACCACTAGTGCCACCTGGGAAGCCCGAAAGAAGAGAAAGGGAATGTTACAAATAACTTTATGGCAATAAATTTGATAACATTGATAAACAGATAAATTCTTCAAAAACCATAATTTAATGAAACTGACCTGAGAGGAACTAGAACAATTTGAATAACCCCTGTTAAAGATATTGAAACTGAAATTAAAACTCTTCCAGTTGAGAAAACTCCAGACCCCAGATGGTTTCACTGGTGGTTTCAGCTAAACATTTAAGGAAGAAGTAATACCACTAGAACACAAACCCTTCCAGAGAATAGATGAAGAGGGAATGCTTCCCATCTTGTTTCATGAGGCCAGGAAAAACATGCTACCAAAATAAGACAAGGCATTACAAAAAAGAAAAATTATAAGACCAGTACTCCTCATGAATATAATGAACTCAAATCCTAAACAAAATATGAGTGAACTGAACCTGATTGATGATTATCCAGCTCAAATCTATACCACTCTTAACTCATCTGCTTCTCTGTTGACATTAGTTAGCATTGTTAGCATGCAGCTCTCCCTTGAAGTACAGGCACACGTGCGTGCTGAGTCATGTGAGACTCTTGGCAACCCCAAGGACTGCACCCTGCCAGGCTTTTCTGTCCATGGGATTTTCCAGGCAAGAATACTAGAATGGGTTGCCATATCCTACTCCGGGGATCTTCCCAGCCCAGGGATCGAACGTGCGTTTCTTGCACTTCCTGCCTTGGCAGGAAGATTCTTAACCACTGCGCCACCTGGGAAGATAAAAAAGGACAATATATCATGATTAATCGGGATTATTCCAGGAATTCAAAGGTACCCTCCTCTGTAGCCAGTATTTAACATTTGAGAATAGATCATTGTAATTTGCCATATTAACATAACTAAAGAAGAAAAAAAAAACATGTGATCATTCAATAGACACAGAAAAAGCATTTGACAAATATTAACACCCATTTATGATTCTTTAAAAAGTTCTCATCAAATTAAGAACAGAAGGGAACTTCAGGTTGGTAAAGGGCAACAGTTCAGTTCAGTTGCTCAGTTGTGTCCGACTCTTTGTGACCCCAAGGACTGCAGCACGCCAGGCCTCCCTGTCCATCACCAACTCCCAGAGCTTCCTTAAACTCATGTCCATCAAGTCAGTGATGCCATCCAACCATCTCATCCTATGTCGTCACCTTATCCTCCCGCCTTCAATCTTTCCCAGCATCAGGGTCTTTTGAAATAAGTCAGTTCTTCACATGAGGTGGCCAAAGTACTGGAGTTTCAGCTTCAACATCAGTCCTTCCAATGAACACCCAGGACTGATCTCCTTTAGGATGGACTGGTTGGATCTCCTTGCAGTCCAAGGGACTTTCAAGAGTCTTCTCCAACACCACAGTTCAAAAGCATCAATTCTTCGGCGCTCAGCTTTCTTCACAGTCCAACTCTCACATCCATACTTGACCACTGGAAAAACCACAGCTTTGACTAGACGGACTTTGTTGGCAAAGTAATGTCTCTGCTTTTTAATATGCTGTCTAGATTGGTCATAGCTTTTCTTCCAAGGAGTAAGTGTCTTTTAATTTCATGGTTGCAGTCACCATCTGCTGTGATTTTGGAGCCTAAGAAAATAGAGTCTGTCACTGTTTCCCCATCTATCTGCCATGAAGTGATGGGAGCGAATGCCATGATCTTAGTTTTCTGAATGTTGAGTTTTAAGCCAACATTTTCACTCTCCTTTTTAACTTTCATCAAGATGTTTTTTAGTTCTTCTTCACTTTCTGCCATAAGGGTGGTGTCATCTGCATATCTGAGGTTATTGATATTTCTCCTGGCAATCTTGATTCCAGCTTGTGCTTCATCAGGCCAGCATTTCTCATGATGTACTCTGCATATAAGTTAAATAAGCAGGGTGACAATATACAGCCTTTCCAAATACAGATTTGGAACCAGTCTGTTGTTCCATGTCCAGTTCTAACTGTTGCTTCTTGACCTGCATACAGATTTTTCAGGAGGCAGGTAAAGTAGTCTGGTACTCCCATCTCTTTCAGAATTTTCCACAGTTTGTTGTAATCCACCCAGTCAAAGGCTTTGGCATAGTCAATAAAGCAGAAGTAAATGTTTTTCTGGAACTCTCTTGCTTTTTCGATGATCCAGCAGATGTTGGCAATTTGATTTCTGGTTCCTCTCCCTTTTCTAAATCTAGCGTGAACACCTGGAAGTTCACCATTCATGTTCTATGGAAACCTGGCTTGGAGAATTTTGAGCATTACTTTACTAGCATGTGAGATGAGTGCAATTGTGCGGTAGTTTGAGCATTCTTTGGCATTGCCTTTCTTTGGGATTGGAATGAAAACTGACCTTTTCCAGTCCCGTGGCCACTGCTGAGTTTTCCAAATTTGCTGGCATATTGAGTGCAGCACTTTCACAGCATCATCTTTTAGGATTTGAAATAGCTCAACTGGAATTCCATCACCTCCACTAGCTTTGTTCCTAGTGATATTTTCTAAGGCCCACTTGACTTTGCTTTCCAGGATGTATGGTTCTAGTTGAGTGATCACACCATCATGGTTATCTGGGTCATGAAGATTTTTTTTTTTTTTTGTATAGTTCTTCTGTATATTCTTGACACCTCTTCCTAACATCTTCTGCTTCTGTTAGGTCCCTACCATTTCTGTTGTTTATTGTGCTGATCTTTGCATGAAATGTTCCCTCGGTATCTCTACTTTTCTTAAAGAGATCTCTAGTCTTTCCCATTCTATTGTTTTCCTCTATTTCTTTGATTACTGAGGAAGGCTTTCTTTTTTTTTTTTTTTTTTGCCGTCTTCTGCTTTATTGACAGGTAAATTGTTCAAAAATGTTCTCACGATTCAATAATTACAAAGACTCAGACTTACATTAAAAAAGTAAAAACCAGAACCCCCAGCAGGTGCCAGCCCCCGCGGAAGGCCCGGGGGGTAGGCAGGCAGGTGCTGGGCGCGTGGCACGCACGGGCAGGCCGTGGTGCCCACGTCACTCAGCGCCGACTCACGGGAAACGCACGTCTTCCACAGCGTGGCGAGGACGTTGGCTGGCAGGGGGCAGAGGGAAGCCTGCCGGCGGCTCCCGGCGAGCTTTCAGAGACAGGCCGCGCCGGGAGGGGAGGCAGAAGCACGCGGGGTGCTGGGGGTGGAGTGTGGCGGCGTCTACAGCATCCAGTAGCGGGCACGAATCGCGGGCTCCATGCGGGGCGGGGCGCCCCCGGCGCGGCCTCTCGGCCTGTGGGCACGGGGCCCAGCACCCGCCACCCACAGGCTTCGGGGCGGGAGGCTGAGCTGTGGAGGCGAGCAGGACACAGAGCGCGGCTGACTTCACAGTAGTAGAGATGGGACACGTGTGGTGGTGACAGGAGCGGACTGACTCGAGGGCCTCTGTCCACGGCTACGAGGTCGGCAGGAGGACTTCCGCCTCTGTGTATGGGCTAAAGGAACGAAAAGGCCACGGACTAACCTCCACGTTTCCTGTCTTCAAGACTCTAGTGACACTGGGAATGATGTGTACAACTTCCTACGATGCTCCTAAGCGCCTAGGAAACCGTTTCAGGGAGCAGGGGCCAGACGCGGCCCCGAGGCCGTCCTGAGCTGCCTGCATCCGCGGGGGCCGCGGCCGGCCCTGGGTGGGCGGGAGGGGCCGGGGCGTCCTTCATGTGCAAACAAGCTGTATCGCCTCACAGCTATGCAGAGGGTGATCTGGTCTACCGCCAGACAGTGCGGCACGGAACTGATTGTTATCATAATAAAGCATTTTCTTCATCTCCGTATCTACACGTCGAGTCCACATTTCCTTGGACAACACTGGAGGCTCAGGTCAGTCTTGGCACTGGCACTGCAGACCACCTGGGCCCCGGCCCTGTGGCGGGAGCCGGCGGCCTCAGGCATCACAGGACAGCTGCTCCAGGCCTTCGAGGGGCAGCTGGCTCCTGTGGGGGGAGTTGGGGCTCGGCGGGCCGCTGGGGTTGGAGCTGTTGGATGGAGTCGAGTGTTTGGTGGAATCTGAATCGGGCTCTTTGTCAAAGTCCTGGTCAGGGTCAGACATACTCCTTAGCGGCACAGCCACTCCAGGTTCAGATCCCCCTGATGAGGGCCAGGAGACGTAGGGCTTGTTCCTGGGCGGAGGGGGGCGGGATAGGCTGGCAGGGGCGGGGCCCGGCCTCTCCTCCTGGGCGGCGGGCACGGCGCTCGGAGGCAGGTCCATGAGCACCTGCATACCGTCGCCCGGGCCCATGTGGGCCACGTGGTTGAAGTTGGTGGGGTTGGAGATCATCTTGGACCGCAGCTCTGGGTCTCTGAGCATCTCTCTCTGCTGCTGCAGCCGCTCCTCCTCCGGGACCTTGAAGACAAAGCGCCTCTTGCTCTGGGTCCGAAGCATCTGTGAGGAAGGCTTTCTTATCTCTCTTTGCTGTTCTTTGGAACTCCGCATTCAGATGGATATATCTCTCCTTTTCTCCTTTGCATTTCATTTCTTTTCTTTTCTCAGCTATTTGTAAGGCCTCCTTAGACAGCCATTTTGCCTTTTTGCATTTCTTTTTCTTGGGGATGGTCTTGATCACTGCCTCCTGTACAGTGTCACAAACCTCCGTCCATAGTTCTTCAGGCACTCTGTCTATCAGATCTAATCCCTTGAATCTATTTGTTGCTTCCACTGTAATCGTAAGGGATTTGATTTAGGTCATACCTGAATGGTCTAGTGGTTTTCCCTACTTTCTTCAAGTTAAGTCTGAACTTGGCAATAAGGAGTTCATGATCTGAGCCACAGTCAGCTCCTGGTCTTGTTTTTGCTGACTGTATAGAGCTTCTCCATCTTTGGCTGCAAAGAATATAATCAGTCTGATTTTGATGTTGACCATCTGGTGATGTCCATGTGTAGAGTCTTCTCTTGTGCTGTTGGAGGAGGGTGTTTGCTATGACCAGTGTGTTCTGTTGGCAGAACTTTATTAGCCTTTGCCCTCCTTCATTCTATACTCCAAGGCCAAATTTGCCTGTTACTCCAGGTATCTCTTGACTACCTACTTTTGAATTCCAGTCCCCTATAATAAAAAGGACATCTTTTTTGGGTGTTAGTTCTAGAAGGTCTTGTAGGTCTTCGTAGAACCGTTCAACTTCAGCTTCTTTGGCATTAGTGGTTGGGGCGTAGACTTGGATTACTCTGATATTGAATGATTTGCCTTGGAAACGAACACAGATCATTCTGTCATTTTTGAGATTTCATCCAAGTACTGCATTTTGAACTCTTTTCTTGACTATGATGGCTACTCCATTTGTTCTAAGGGATTCTTGCCCACAGTAGTAGATATAATGGTCATCTGAGTTGAAGGGCAACAAGAGAAAACTAAAGCAAAGCTAGTATCACTGTACTTAATGTAAGATACTGAACACTATCCACTACGGTCAGTAACGATTCAAAGTTACCCAAGAAATAAGAAGATAACTTAGGGTTTTTTTATATTGACAAAAGACTTGAGCAGGCACTTAAAAAAAGAAAATATGACAGACCAACAGGCATATAAAAAGATCCTGAGCACATAATATGTCATCTGTGAAATGCAAATGAAAACCAGAGTGAAAGAGATCCAACTATAGACTAAGAGACCACCTTAAACATAATCATACAGGCAGGTTAAAAGTTGAAGAGTGGAGAAAGATACACCATTCAAAAGATTTTAATATCAGACAAAGTATACTTCAGGACAAGGAACATTATTGGGAATAAAGTGGTGCATTACATGATAGTATGGATCATTCAGCAAGAAGATGTAACAGTCCTCAATGTGTATACACCCAACATCAGAGCTTCAAAATACATGCAGTAGAAATGGATAGAACTGAAGGGAGAAATGGGTAAAGCCACACTTATAATTACAGTCTTTAATACTCCTCTCTGCAATGCTGTAGAACAAGCAGACAGAAGATTAGTAATATTATAAAACAACAGAATAGCACCATGAACAAACTGGATCTAATTAACGTTTGTGAAACACTTCACCCCCCAATTGCATTCTTTTTAGTGAATATGGAACATTCACCAAAATAGATGGTCCTGAACAGATTTTGAAATCATGCAGTGTAGGGTTTTGATCACAAGGAGTTGAATTAGAAACCAAAACCAGAAAGAGAACAGGAAAAAGTCCTTGGAAATTATGCAACAGATTTCTAAATAATCAGTGAGTTAAGAAAAGCATTGCTTAGAGGGAAGTTTGGCACACTAGAAAAGGATTCTCACTTCCATAATCTGAACTCTTGAGGGGGTGATGCTTGCTGTGAGATCTGAGGGGTGAATAGGCCGTAAGGAGATGGGGAGTGTGTACCTGAGTGAACAAGGAGTGCAGGCAAGGCCTTGAGAGGAAAGGATGTGGGAAGGGGCGCTGGCGTGGCTGAGCGGAGGGAGCAAGGAAGTGCAGGGTGGGACGAGGTGGGGGTGCCGTGTGAGACCGTGTAAGCCGCGAGCTTTCGTCTTTGTCCTAAGAACAGGAAAGCCGTTGGAAGAGAGTGACATGACTTAGATGTACCTCTGAGGGTGATTTCTGCCTCCTCCCTGGAGGTGGATTAGAGGGGTGGCCAGAGGGACCCGAGTAGACCATTTGGAAGCTACGTCACAATGTGGTGGTCAAAGGGCAGCAAGTGTCCACGCCTCCAAGAAAATGAAATCTGAAATCTGGAGCCGTTTTGCCTGGAATTGAACCCAGGCTCCAAATGACTCTGCCTTGCTCTCTGTGGTGTACCTTCCTTAGGGTCAGTGTGGAGACGAGGCAAGTTAATGGGAGTAAAGCACTTACAGCCAGACATCCTGGAGTGTGAAGGTAAGTGCTCAGCTAGTGGACGTGACGAAATTCCAGCTGAGCTATTTCAAATCCTAAAAGATGATGCTGTTAAACTGTTGCATTCAATATGTCAGCACATTTGGAAAACTCAGCAGTGTCCACAGGGCTGGAAAAGGTCAGTTTTCATTCCATTCCCAAAGAAGGGCAATGCTGAAGAATGTTTGGACTACCGCAGATTTGTGCTTATTTCATATGCTAGCAAGGTTATGCTCAAAGTCCTTCAAAGTAGGCTTCAGCAGTCCATGAATCAAGAACTTCCAGATGTACAAACTGGATTTAGAAAAGGCAGAGGAACCACAGATCAAATTGCCAACATTCGTTGGATCATAGAGAAAGCAAGGGGATTCCAGAAAAACATCTGCTTCAATGACTATGCTAAAGCCTTTGACTATGTGGATCACAACAAACTGTGGAAAATTCTTAGAGATGGGAGTACAAGACCATCTTGCCTCTCCTGAGAAACCTGTGTGCAGGTCAACAAGCATCAGTTAGAACTGGACATGGAACAGCAGACGGGTTCCAAATCGGGAAAGGAGTGTGTCAGGGCTGTATAATGTCACCCTGCTTATTTAACTTGTATGCAGAGTACATCATGAGAAACGCTGGGCTGGAAGAAGCACAAGCTGGAATCAAGATTGCCGGGAGAAATATCAATAACCTCAGATATACATATGATATCACTCTAAAGGCAGAAAGTGAAGAGGAACTAAAGAGCTCTTGATGGAGGTGAAAGAGGAGGGTGAAAAAGCTGGCTTAAAGCTCAACATTTAAAAAACTAAGATCATGGCATCTGGTCCCATTACTTCATGGCAAATAGAAGGAGAAAAAGTGGAAGCAGTGGCAGATCTCATTTTCTTGGGCTCCAAAATCACGGCAGACAGTGACTGCAGTCATGAAATTAAGACGCTTGCTCCTTGGAAGAAAACCTATGACAAACCTAGGCAGCATATCCAAAAACAGAGGCATCACTTTGCTGACAAAGGTCTGTTTAGTCAAAGCTGTGGTTTTTCCAGTAGTTATGTATGGGTGTGAGAGTTGGACTATAAAGAAAGCTGAGCACCAAAGAACTGATGCTTTTGAACTGTGGTGTTGGAGAAGACTCTTGAGAGTCCCTTGGACTGAAAGGAGATCCAACCAGTCCATCCTAAAGGAAACCAACCATGAATATTCATTGGAAGGACTGATGCTGAAGCTCCAATACTTTGGCCACCTGATGCGAAGACCCAACTCATTGGAAAAGACCCCAATGCTGGGAAAGATTGAACGCAAAAGGAGGAGGCAGCAGAGGATGAGATGGTTAGATAGCATCACCGACTCAATGGACATGAATCTGAGCAAAGTCTGGGAGATAGTGATGGACAGGGAAGCCTGGCGTGCTGCAGTTCACGGGGTTGAAAAGAGTCAGACATGATTTAGCAGCTGAATCGCACAAGAACAAAGCACTTACACCAATGCATGGAACTCCGTAAGATCACCAGATGAGAGTGATGGTGGTAACTTGATGAGAGAGGTGGAGGTGTGAGCTGTGGTTGGAGGGATATTTAGGAGGCTTGGTTGGTAACGGGTGGAACGTGGGGAGTGCCGGAGAGCAGGGCGTCAGACGTGAAGCCAGGTCTCTGACTTCCACGTCTGGGTGGATGGTGGTGACATGATCTGAGATAGAGAGCGCTGATAGCAGGTCAGGTGTGGAGGAGTTCTTGGATTTATCTTTGTCCCTGCTGAGTATAAATACTTATTTTTAAAAAATACAAACTTTTTATTTTGTACTAGGGCATAGCCGATTAACACACAGTGTGTGATAGTTTTAGGTGGCCAGCGGGAGGACTCAGCCACACACAGACGTGTGCCCACTCTCCCGCAGGCCGCCTCCCGTCCAGGCTGCCGCCTGACACTGGGCAGAGCCCCCGGGGCTAGGGCAGGTCCTCGCCGGCCATCTGCTCCAAGTGCAGCGGTGTGTGCGTGCCCACCCCACCCTCCCGCACGGTCCCCTCCCCCATCCTGCCCCCCGCAGCCGTACCCCGTCCTCAGTCTGCGAGTCTGTGTCTGTTTTGTCAGTTCACTTGTGTGATTTCTTTTCAGAGTCTACCCAGGATGGATGTCATAGGACATTTCCCCTTCTCTGCTGACTGACCTCACTCAGTGTGACCCTCTCTAGGCCCATGCATGTTGCTGCAGATGGCCTCATTTTGTTCTTTTTTTTTTTTTCTTTCTTTTTTTTTTTAAAATATGGAACGCTTCACGAATTTGCGTGTCATCCTTGCGCAGGGGCCATGCTAATCTTCTCTGTATCGTTCCAATTTTAGTATATGTGCTGCCGAAGCGAGCACTCATTTCGTTCTTTTTGATGGTTGAGAAGTACTCCGTAGTGTACATGTATCACATCTCCTTCATCCAGTCCACTCTCGGTGGGGCTTTCCCTGTGGCTCACCGGAATCATAGCCTACAAGACAGGAAATGCAGGAGGACTGGGTCAATCCCTGGTTGTGAAGATCCCCTGGAGGAAGGCATGGCCACGCTCTCTAGTGTTCTTGCCAGGAAAATCCCGTGGACAGAGGAGCCTGGTGGGCTGCAGTCCATGGGGTTACGAACAGTAGGACGTAACTGCGAGACTGAGCGGTGTCATGGACAAGGTTACTTCCATGTCCTGGCTATTGTGAGCAGTGGTGCAGTGAACACAGGGGTGCACGTGTGTTTTCAGACCGTGTTTTTCTCTGGATATATCCCAGGGGTGGGATTGCAGGGTCATATGGTAGCTCTGTTTTTAGTTTTTTTTCTTTTTTTTTTTTTAAGGTGTATACATTTTTTATTTTTATTTTTTTTTCATTTATTTTTATTAGTTGGAGGCTAATTACTTTACAATATTGTAGTGGTTTTTGTCATACATTGACATGAATCAGCCATGGAGTTGCATGTATTCCCCATCCCGATCCCCCCTCCCACCTCCCTCTCCACCCGATTCCTCTGGGTCTTCCCAGTGTACCAGGCCCGAGCACTTGTCTCATGCATCCCACCTGGGCTGGTGATCTGTTTCACCATAGATAATATACATGCTGTTCTTTTGAAACATCCCACCCTCACCTTCTCCCACAGAGTCCAAAAGTCTGTTCTGTACTTCTGTGTCTCTTTTTCTGTTTTGCATATAGGGTTATCATTACCATCTTTCTAAATTCCATATATATGTGTTAGTATGCTGTAATGTTCTTTATCTTTCTGGCTTACTTCACTCTGTATAATGGGCTCCAGTTTCATCCATCTCATTAGAACTGATTCAAATGAATTCTTTTTAATGGCTGAGTAATATTCCATGGTGTATATGTACCACAGCTTCCTTATCCATTCATCTGCTGATGGGCATCTGGGTTGCTTCCATGTCCTGGCTATTATAAACAGTGCTGCGATGAACATTGGGGTGCACGTGTCTCTTTCAGATCTGGTTTCCTCGGTGTGTGTGCCCAGCAGTGGGATTGCTTGTTTTTAGTTTTAAGGAACCTTTATACTGTTCTCCATAGTGGCTGCACCAGTGTACATTCCCACCAACAGTGTAGGAGGGTTCCCTTCTCTCCACACCTTCTCCAGCATTTATTGGGCTTCCTAGGCAACACAGGGGTAAAAAAATCCACCTGTCAACGCAGGAGACTCAAGAGACTTGGGTTGGACCCCTGGGTGTGGAAAATCCCCTGGAGTAGGGCATGGCAGTACACTCCAGTATTCTTACCTGGGAAACCCCATGGACAGAGGAGCCTGGTGGGCCCCAGTCCAAGGGGCTGCAAAGAGTCAGACATAGTTGAGCACGCGCACCTAAGCTAAGCCTCACAGCACGAGGAAAGTGCCTTTGTTTCATCTGAACCGCACAAAACCACTGCCATGAATGAACACTAGGTGTCATCAGCATTCAAGAAGAGATGAACTGCCTTCTTCCTAAGAGTACTTTTTGTTCTATCTCTCACTATCCTTATACTTGACAACATAAAATAAAGATTGGAATTTTATTTTGAATAATATATCAGAATCATAGAAGTTATTTTATATAAAAATAATAGAGATTAGTTTATGAAGCAAATTTATGTCATGTTTTCCAAATCATGGAGTTATAGAACATATTTAATAGTTACATCCTCATTCTATTTATTTGGGCTTCCCTGGTGGCTCAGATGGTAAAGAATTTGCCTCCAATGTGGGAGACCCAAGTTTGATCCCTGGGTTGGGAAGATCCCCTGGGGAAGGGAATGGCTACCCACTTCAGTATTCTTGCCTGGAGAATCTATTTACTTAAGAATACTTCTTTAGTAAATTTAAGCCAAGTCACAAATAGAAAGCATTATTACTAAAACTAATTAATAAGACACTGCTTCCAATAATGACTGAATAAGCTCCTCTCCAAACAACTAACCCAGTGATAACTAACAACTGTGAATTTTGGGTAATATACAAAAAGCCACTCCCTCAAGTCTCTGACAAGCATCCCAAATCATGTGGATCCTGGAGGGGAATCTTAACTCTTGAATCTGCTATTTTATTTTTTCCCTTCCTTCCCTCTCTTTTTCATTCCTCCATTTTCTTTTTTCTGTCTTCCTGTGTGTTACTTAAACTTTCTTTAGAACTCCATTCTGAAGTGCCTGCCGTGTTATTGAGTGGCTCTCTTTGTACAGCTTTTTTAGTAGTTACCTAATATACCTAATATAAGTAGGTATTAGGTAGGTACTAATAATAATACCTAAAATAAGTAGGTATTATTTTATACCTGCATAACTTCCCCCAGTCTGCTTGTCAACATCCCAGGTCAAGTGATCAGTAGAAACTCTAATCCTCTCACTGCTTTGTGATTATCTTAAGAATCTCCTCTACACACATTGAGCACGACATCACACAATATTATAATTCCGCTTCGACCGTTCAGCTTTTCTCCAGCTGCAGAGAGCAGGGCCTCCTCTAGCTGCAGTGTGCGGGCTTCTCATCGTGCGGGCTTCTCTTGTTGCAGAGCAGACTCGAGGCTGCAGGGGCTTCAGCAGTTCCAGCACATGGGCTCAGGAGTCTCGGCTCCTGGCCTCTAAAGCTCAGGCTTAGCAGTTGTGGCATGCGCCAGGGCATGTGGGATCTTCTGGGATCAGGGATGAACCCATGTCTCCTGCATTGGCAGGCGGATTCTTTACTACTGAGCCACTAGGGAAGCCCTACCCTTGTTTTAACTCTTTCCATTGTTCTTCCTTCCTTCCTTCCTGATATTCAGAGATTTCTTCTTTTATCGTGTTCTTTTCTATTTAGAGAACTTCCTTTAACCATTCTTTCAGGGTAGGTCTGCTGGCTATAGATTCTCTTAGTTTTTCTTTATCTGAGAATGCCTGCTTTCCCTTTATTCATTGTGGATATTTTCACTAGATATAGAACTCTAGGTTGGCAGTTCTTTTCTTTAAGCACTCAAAAAATATTGTTCCGCTTCATTGGAATTGGTTTTACCCTATGGGTGAATCTAGGTGGTGTTTTTCTCTCATTGCTTTCAGGATATTGTGTTTAGGTTTTAGAAGTTTATATACTTTGTCATGGATTTCTTGGATTTATGCTGTTTAGGGTTTTCTCAGCTTCTTAAACTGTAGGCCTATGTCTTTTGCCAGATTTGGGGATTTTTCAGCCATTATTTTCTCGAATACTTTTCCAACTCTAAACTCCCTTCCCTTCTGGGACTCAGATAGCATGAACATTAGATCTTTTTGTTATGATCTCATAGGTTCCTAAGGCTGTGACCATTTTCTTTCCATCTGTTCTATTCAGTTGTTCAGACTGTAATTTCTGTTTGCCTGTCCTCAAGCTCACTGATTCTTTTCTCTCTTTTCTGTTCTGTGATTGAGTCTATTCAGTGACGTGTGTGGGTGTCTGTATGTGTCTGTTTTCAAACTTGGGGCTCTCTGGTGGTTCAGATGGTTAAGAATCCACCTGCAATGCAGGAGACCCAGGTTCAGTCACTGGGTCTGGAAGATCCCTGGAGAAGGAAATGGCAACCCACTCCAGCATTCTTGTCTGGGAAATCCCATGGACGGAGGAGCCTGGCTGGCTGAGTGACTAACACTTTCACTTTCATTGTATTTTTCAGTTCTAGAATTCCATTAGGGTCCTCTTTCTTTTTCTTGTTAAAATTTTCTTTGTTAAAATTTCCTTATTTCTTTCTTGAGACTCCATGTTTCTTTCTGTATTTTAAATTTATTTTAAGCATCTCCATAGATGTTTACTGAAGCATTTTTAGATGACTGCTTTAAAATGCTTTTCAAATAATTCCAACATCAGTCATCTTAGTGTTGGTATCTTTTTTTTTAACTTTTAACTTTATATTGGAATATAGCTGATTAATAATGTTGTGATGGTTTCAGATGCACAGCAAAGGGGCTCAGCCGTACATATACATGTATCCATCCTCCCCCAAACTCCCCTCCCATGCAGGCTGCCGCATAATATTGAGCAGAGTTAGTGTTGTTATCTTTTGATTGTCTTTCCTCACTTAAGTTGAGATTTTCCTGGTATTTGGTGTAATGAATGATTTTTTTTTTAATTGTATCCTAGACATTTTGAGAGCTGGGAGTCTGGATCTTAATAAGTTTTGCTTCTATTGTAGTGCACACATTAACGCCGTTACTGCCAGGTGAGAACGAGGTCCCGCTTCCCCTCCTGGCCTCTGCACGCACCTCTGGGGGAAGGCGTGTCTCCTTACTTTGGGACCCTGATGAGATTCAGGCTCCTCTCTAGGCCTCTGGTGACAGCACTTGCCATGTCGTTGCTTAGGACCTATGATCCCTAGCCATCCCACTTTCCTTTCCCCACTCTGGACATTACAAGAGGATAAAAATAAGGTTTCTGATTTCATTGTATTAAATTTTCCATCAAAAAAGGAACTGTGAACAAATAATGAACTCTATGCTATGCATGTTAACATATTTAGAGAAAAGTTTACTTATGTCTGCAAGTTTGTAGTGTATCAAAAAGTAAGATGAACTGATGGATGGCTAGATGGTGTATGTGATAAAGCAAGTATAGTAAAATGTTGATGGCAGAATCTAGGTGATAAGCTTAGGGTGTACTGTGAGTTTCTTTTAACTTGTCTGATATATTTGACACATTTTATAATCAACCATCATTGTATGTTTCATCCTTAAACAGTGATTGAAAAGCCTTAAGAACTCAGTAAGAAATAATACATCAACAAACTATATACCTATTTTGCCAATAATAAGAGAAATAGAAAACAAATCTAAATCTCACATTTAGACTCTTATCTTTGAACATTATAATCTTCCAATTTGCTTATTCTTTTCCCTTTTACATGTATTTTACACCTCAATCTGACTTTTATTGAAATTAGCAATATTTGTTAAATTAGGAACTGTTTCAAATACGTAGAAACATGCAGAAAAAAAAAATAATAGCTATGCATGGCCTTGTCAGCCAACTCTTTTGAAGCCTCTCAGTTTGCAGTGTGTAAATTTCTAGGCTTCCTACTTAGCTGTAGATTATTCTCATAAACCTAAAATCACTCTGTATTTCTATCTTCCTCCTTAACACACAAAGATACTCACATGCTTTAATTCCCTGCTGTCCCCATCTTGTTATCATTGCACATAAAATGCTCCTGTGGGCCATATTTCTTAAAAGGTCAGTTATACCTAAAATTTCTCCTAATCTGGTTAATCTCTATCAGCTGTTAAGTATTTCACTTAGTATAGTCTATTACTGGTGCAGAGATCTGAGTCTGAATTCATTTATCAGCTCTTTTGTTGTTTTGTAAGTGCTGTGACACTGGGCTTTGTTAATCATTGCTCCCGTACCCCGAACACACTTCCCATCCTCCTCCTCAGCCTTTACTTTATGGTGCTCATCAGCGCCAGGCAGATTTGTCCACTGACTCACGAGTCTGTTTGGTCATTTCTCGTTGCCAATTCCATGAACAGGGGCTGCTTGTCTGTTGTGTTCACTGCTGTATATTTCCAGTGCCTAGAACAGCACTGGTTTACAAAAACATCTCCGTTATATGTTACATGAACAAACAAATGGGTATTTCAAAGGGATAATGAAGTGCCTGAGGATTATAGTGAGGCTTGGAGCAGACAGGGGACTGCTCACGAGGCTGCTTATATGTGTTTATGTATAAGGATATGTTTGAAATAACACTACTAACGTAACGAGGTGTGCAGAGGATCAGTATGATTTACTGTTGGCTTAGTTCATTCAGCTGGTAAAGAATCTGCCTGCAATGCAAGAGACCCCTGTTCGATTCCTGTGTCGGGAAGATTCGCTGGAGAAGGGATAGGCTACCCACTCCAGTGTTCTTGCCTGAAGAATCCCATGGAGAGGAGCCTCCTGGGCTACAGTCCATGGGGTTGCAAAGAGTCAGACCTGACTGAGTGACTAATAGTAGTTTGTTCCTCAAGGAAGCCCTGCCAGGCTCACCGTCTCCCATCCTTCTCCCTTGCTTCCCTCCATTGGCCCCTGCCCCACCCAGTCATCCCGCTCTTCAGCCCAGCGTGTTCCTTCTCCTGAAGATGTGGGATGGTCTCAGCGATGGGACACTTAGGGCACAGACTGGGGACCACACTTCAGCTTGCCGGCTACCCAAGGCCCCGTGGACCGCCCCCCGCCCATACCTTTCCATGAGCATTCACATGTTCCCTTCTGCTAATCATTTTAAAAGTTGTGTATGTGGTTGATGTAAAAAGAAATACAGAATCGCCCAAAGAAGAAAGATACCCCCCTCTCCCTCTGCGCTGCTGTTCACTGTTTGGAGCATGGAAGTGGTGATGTTCCAAAGAGCTTTCACCAGTATGATTCCAAATGGGAAAATCTCATTTCAGGTTCTGAGCAACATTCATACAGTCAGGGCCACGTGGCAACCTAAGAAGCCCAAAACATGGACCTTTTCTCCCCAGGTAAGGAATCTGCTGAGTGAATTGAGTGAAACATGAGTTTCTTTTACCCATTAAGTATCATGCAATTAGTTTCTAAGGTAAGATTATCAAAATGTATTTGGTAATACACTGGTGTATTTGGTGTTGCTGGAGAAGACTCTTGAGAGTCCCTTGGACTGCAAGGAGATCAAAGCAGTCAATCCTAATGGAAATCAACCCTGAATATTCATTGGAAGGACTGATGCTGAAATTGAAGCTCTAGTACTTTGGCCACCTGATGCGAAGAGCTGACTCTTTGGAAAAGACCCTGATGCTGAGGGCAGAAGGAGAGGGAGGTAACCAAGGATAAGACGGTTGCATGGTATCATTGACTCAATGGACATGAGTTTGAGCAAACTCTGGGAGATAGTGAAGAACAGGGAAACCTGGCGTGCTGCCATTTATGGGGTTGCAAAGAGTAGGACACAACTGAGTGACTGATCAAGAACAACAAATTCCTGAAGTAATGTATTTCTCTCTAATACAGAGTATATGGGGCCAGGTTTGAACCTTTAGATTATTTAATGTTCTCTGAGGACTTTGATAAAAATCACTCATGTTTCTGCCTCACCAAAGTTACGGTGCCTATGAATCATCTCATTCAATGAATCACAGGGTTCAATTTTAGAAAATTATGTCTGATGGAAAATGAAAACAAAAAGAGAAACCTTAAAAGAGAATCTTAACACTTCTTAAGAAGTGTTTTTTTTAAAAATGCGGTCTCCAGCTGTGCTCAGGAGAGCTGTGCTTTCTTCAGATAAACTCATGGGTGACGCCTAGGGAGCCGATCATCCCTTGACATCCAGGGACTGTCAAGATTGAGACAAACAAAGACAGGAAGGAGGTTAAGTGGCTTCAGGCCACTGAGTCAGTGTCACATAGATGCCAGGGGAGATGACGATGTCTTTATGTTCTCTTAATAATATTAGTTGTCTATAGTCCTGTTTACTTTTTCCTACCTCCAGTTTCATTGCTTCCTTCCCACGGCTCACTCCCTTGTGTCACTGCCCCCAGGAGCCCTTCATTAAACTTCTCCTGTTGCATCAGGAGATCTCACAGCCGGGCAGAGCCTCACCACGTGGGCACAGCATGAGGAGGAGCCCGCCACCTTGCCTGTGGGCCGCACGTGTCCACACTTGTCCCCAGCACCCCCCCTCCAAGTCCAGTGTGATCTTTTCTTTTAAGATTTTTTTTTTTATGTGAACCATTTTTAAAGTCTTTATTGAATTTGTTACAACATTGCTTCTGTTTTTTGTTTTGGTTTCTCATTGAGAGGCATGTGGATCTGAGCTCCCCGACCAAGGATTAAACCCGCATCCCCTGCATTGGAAGGTGGTCTTAACCCTCTGGACCACCAGAGAAGTCCTCCAGTTTGGTCTTTTAAGCATCCTTCTGCTTTCATTCTGGCCCAACAGCTTTTCTAATGTTCTCCTGGATATAAAGATGAACTGATGGAAGGGATAACTAGTATGTATAGGTTCCTTTGTGAGTGAAATTAACCATCCATCCTTTAGGTGTGAGGCATGCTTCCTGGATACTGTGGAACTTGTGTGTTGGTAGAGAAGAAACATGGACACATACAGCACCAGGATCCTCTGAATGGAGCTAGACTGCGTGCTGGGCACTGAGGCAGGCCGTTAGGTGCGTCTTCTCACTGAATCCTTAGAGCCTCTCTGTGGAGTGGGTGCTATTGGCAGCTGTGATGCAGGCAGAGTGTGACGGTTGTGGGGCTCCTGGTACCGTGGAACCATAGAGAAGCAGGTTTTATAGAAGATAAACTGATCTTGAAGGATGTGTGGGATTTTATAGGCATGGAAGAGGGATGTTGTGGTCCAGGGAGAGTGAAAGGAAAGGAAAATTTCCAAGGCCTGCCTCAGGGAAGCTGGGCAAGTGTGTATGCAGATTATAATTTTAGTCCTGTCTGCAAAGGACAGTGGTTAATATAAGTATCTCATTAGGGACTTGCCTGGTGGTCCGGTGGTTAGAACTCCAAGCTTCCACTGCAAGGGGGCACAGGTTTGACCCCTGGTCGGGGATCTAAGATCCCATGTGCCATGCAGCATGCCCCCTCCCCTCCAAAAATCTTATCCTATATCAAACTATGTAATACCTCCAAAGACCTTGGTGCAGTGCTTGTTTTACATTAGCTTCCTCTCTAAGCAAAGAGTAAGTGACCGTAAAGGTAGCTTTCTTTAGCACAGAAATTATATTTTAGAATTTCAAACCGTTGGTATAGATGAGTCCAATCCATCTGCTTTTTGTTTCCTTTAAACGACCTTGAAGACTTCGCTGATGATCCAGTGGTTGAGACTTGACTTTGCAGTGCGGGGGCTGTGGCTTCAATCCCTGTTTGGGGAGCTAGGATCCTACAGGTCTGGCAACGAGAAAACCAAAACATAAAGCAGAAGCTATATTGTAACAAATTCAATAAGGACTTTAGAAGTGGTCTACATTTTTTAAAAATCTTAAAAGAAAAAATACCTTTATTATGATGCAGATGATAGAGCTGAACTGTCCTGCCATTTTAAAAAAGTTTATTTTATTGAAGTGTAGTTGATGCTGCACAACAAAGGGGTAGGTTACACGTGTACATTCAGTCTTTCTCACGCTCTTTCCCTTTATGGTTTATCACAGGCTAGTGACCCTGGCTCCCTGTCCGACAGTAGGACCTCGTTGTTTTTACTCCCTCCGTTTTCCATGTTTCTTAGTAACTTCTGTTTTCTGCTTTGTTTCAGGTTACTGGCATCTTGCCCTGCTTGCTTGATGGTGACTGTTTCATCAGATCCAATTCTTCCTCTCCAGATCTTGGGATATTATTTGAACTTGGAATTTCTTATATTCGCAATGTATGTCAGTTGAAAGATAACGCTTAGATTTTTCTGTGTAATAGAATATTAACCTCTTGAGGAATGGCAGTGATTCTAATTTTTTTTTATGATGCTGCTTTTTCAGCAGCGTTTAAAGCAACTCTTTCTTTGTATTTATAGCTGGAGTGAACTCCAGTGCTTTATAAGAATGAAGATTTGAAAAACATGGGACTTTACAGGAAGTGATAGAAGATGTTCAGTGGCTTTACAGCACAGAGCTGTACCTCTGTCCCTGAGGGTCAGAGTGCCCTTAACCTTGTAAATGGGGGTTCTAATGAAGGGACCTGGCAGAGTGGTCATTTTTATTAAGGGAACATCAGAAACTTGGATTAACTTACATCATATAAACTCTTGTGAATCAGTGGGTGTGGGTCTGTGGTAATATATATTTCCATATTTTAGTAATAGCTTCACAGGTGTGGTGTGTGCGCTTGGCTTCGTGGTAACCCAGAGAGCTGGTTGTTAAATTCCGCTAATGGTGTTATGCTGTCCTTTCATTTGTTTTCTAGAAACTTACTCATTCATTGTTTATTTCTGGCTGCGCTGGGTCTCTGGTGCTGCGGGCGGGCCTGCTCCTCGTTTGGTGACCTCTTGTTGCGGAGCGGGCTCAGTGGTGGGGGCTCCCGGGCTCAGATGCCCCATGGCATATGGAATCTTCCCCCGGACCAGGGATCAGACCCATGTGCCCTGTGTAGGCAGACAGGTTCTCACTCACTGCGCCACCAGAGAAGTCCTGCCCTTTCGTTTCAAGGCAGATTCATCCGTGTGCGTGGCTGTGTTGGACAGGATCGAGGAGCAGGACCCCCAGGGGGACGCACTGGACTCTGACAGCTGACGGGGGCAGGGGGTGCCGTTCTGAGCAGGAAGCCCCTTGAGGGACGTAGTTGACTCATTCCATTTCTCACTGAGACCCAAAGCCTCCTGCTCGCACGTAGCGTTGATGTGATCTGGGATCATGTCCCAGCATATTTATATCACTCAGGAAACAAGAGCAACAGTTGTCCTAGCATCAGGCTTAGGGTTTTTCAGGAGCGACTTAAGGTAAGATGTTCCCTTGACGCCCTGCCTGCACTGTCTGCCTGCGAGTCCGGTGAGCCTCCCCTGGCTTTCACTTTGTTTTCTTGCGAAGAACTTTTTAGTTCTAAAGGCAAATACTAGTTTTATTGCTTTTAGAAGAGCTCGGTATGTGCTTATACATTTGACTGATTCAGACGCGAAGGTTCACACCCAGTTTTATTTTCTAGTCCACTGGTGAGAGAGGAGAGTTGAGCTGTGGCTGGGTGTTTCTGAAACTTTTTGACGCCACTGGAATTCCTATTCCAGCAAAGTAAGTTGGGTTTATATATTCCCTCCAAGTGGGTAATTTTGTGGAAATTGCTTTTTTAGAATCTAGACACCTCAGGTTTCCAGAGGTTTCACATTTCAGTAACTTGAGGGGAGAGGGCTTTTTAATGTTGATTTTAATGTTCTTTGGTGGCTTCCCTGGTGGCTCAAATGGTAAAGAATCCTCCTGCCATGCAGGAGACCCAGATTCAGTCCCTGGGTCCGGAAGGTCCCCTGGAGGAGGGCAGGGCTACCCACTCCAGTGTTCTTGCCTGGGAAATCTCCTGGACAGAGGAGCCTGGCGGGCTGCAGTCCATGGTGTTGCCAAAGAGTCAGACAGGACTGAGCAACTAATACTTTGGACTTTCACGTTAATACTCCTTTAAGGTGGTATGTGAGAACAGCGCGTAATCTCATCCTAGCCGGGGAGGGATGACACAGACAGCGAAGGCGTTTACTAGGTGTCTGCCCCAGCCGTGCGCTGAGTGTTCCTGCAGTGACTCCCTGACGTGGTGGCGCCCTCCCAGCGCTGGGAGAGAGCCCGTGTGCAGGTGCTCAGCGCAGGCGTGTCCGCCTCTGCGCCCCCACGGACTGGCCCACCAGGCTCCTCTGTCCACGGGATTCTCCAGAGCCTCTTCCTGACTGAGGGCTTGAACCCAAGTCCCCTCATTGCAGGTGAATTCTTTACCGCTGAGCCACCAGGGAAGCCCAAAATAGAGCCTGCTGCTGCTAAGTCACTTCAGTCGTGTCCGACTCTGTGTGACCCCACAAACGGCAGCCCACCAGGCCCCCCCGTCCCTGGGATTCTCCAGGCAAGAACACTGGAGTGGGTTGCCATTTCCTTCTCCAATGCATGAAAGTGGAAAGTGAAAGTGAAGTCGCTCAGTCATGTCCGACTCTTAGCGACCCCATGGACTGCAGCCTACCGGGCTCCTCCGTCCATGGGATTTTCCCGGCAAGAGTACTGGAGTGGGCTGCCTTTGCCTTCTCCAAAATAGAGCCTAATTCTCACCAAAGAGTGGGAAAGCTAGGTCAAGGGTCCCCAGGTCCTCCGTGACTCCACCTTTCTTCTCTAGGTGGTACGTGGAAATTGTAGCAGCAGCCACTGTAAACAAATTTAAAATTTAAGACCAAGAGCAAATGTGTGTAATGTATTTCCAACATGTACAGTATCTAACAGTCACAAGATTGTTATCTTTAATATAAAAAGAGCTCTCAAAGACTAAGAAGAAGACAATCCAAATTTGAAATTGGGTGCACACACACAAATCTGAGTCTAGGATATAAACAAGAAACTCACAGAAGGGATGCAGATGGGCAGTCAGTAGGATGATGATGGAGACCCTAGATTTGGAATGATAGACTTCAGGGCCATAGCCTGGACTCTGTGTAACTGTCAAGAGGTTCTTTAATGTCTCCAAGCCTCAATTTCCCCATCTTTAAAATGGGATTATAATAGTTCCTATCCCAAAGGTTTGATTCAGATAATGCTGCCCGCTTCGTCCTCTGCTGACACCACAGGGGTGGGTGTGACCTTGCCACAGACCAGAGGTAGAAGTCCTCCTGGCGGCACTCTGGTGGGGGGGGGGCGGGGCACTTATCACCCCAGCCCCTCATCCCAGTGCTGCCTGTAGATGTAGAAGCCAGACTTCTTGTGGCTTTTGTTTTTCTGTTTTTATTTTTTGTTTTTAATAATGTTCAGGGTTTTTAGTTGTGCTTACTGAGAGGGAAAAGTGTGTCTATCCAATCTTTTTTAAAGTCTTAAGCTATTTTTTAAAATGAGACGGAGGCCTGTGTATTGATAGAGAAACATCTCCAGTGTGTGTTACTAGATGAAACCAGCAAGCTGCAGAATCACGTGCGTGCTGATGCCCCTTCTTTTCACGGAGGACTGTGCTCATGTGCCTGTGTAAACTGTTCCTGGAGGTTGTCTCTGGGGAGCAGGATTGGGGCGGCAGCGCCACAGGGTTAAAGAGGCAACTTTAAAAGGAAATGTGTGTCAGTTTGAGATTTACTGTGTGTGTGAATTGCTTTCAAAATAATTTCTACAGAAAAAGATAGGACACGGGGCTTACCAAACCAGGGGGGAAGGGGCAGGGAGGGAGTTTTCGGGTTTTTATTGATCATTTCTATGTCATTTGAAGTTTTTACAACAATCTACATGTTACTTTTGCATTTTAAAAGTAGTATAAAAAAAAAAAAAGTAGTATAAATTCATAATAGCTTTATTTCCAATGATGATTCAAAACTTTTGGAAAAGACATTTAAATGGCACAAGTCATTAAAGTCTCAAAATGACATCAGTTAATCTTCTCACTTTAACGTGGAAAATGTATTTTCTATAGTTCATAGTTAAGAAGGAGACTCAGTTTACTGAGAGGGTAACCCTGGGGACGGATAACAACTTTCGTTCTCATTTACCAATGAGTGAGACGTAAATAAAATGCCTGTGAGCGTGCTTGTGCTGACAGGGTTCCACTGCCGACCCCACTGTTGCACAGCGTCACACGTGCACTGTGTCCTTTTCTTTGGTAGGACTTACAAGCTCTTCTTGAATGGCGGCACCCCGTACGAAAAAGGTGTGGAAGTGGACCCTTCAGTATCCAGAAGAGGTACTGCTTTCTTTCTGTTGCTTTCTTCCCTTTCCTTAAAGATTAAACAAGCAGAAGATGCATCAAAGAAGACAGCTATAGTCTGAAAAGCCTACCACTTTTCACATGAATTCACATTTTTAAAAGTATGTCATTTGATATTAAAAGCTTAATCATTTTCATCTAAGTGAATATTTCCTTGGGGACACATATGAGACTTTAACATAGGAAATTAGGAAGCATAAGGACTCTGTATTGGCTCATTTTCATTGAGCACAGGGCCTTAGAACTGACAGACAGGCCAATTCAGTGATTTCCTCTTGCTTGGTCACTGGGATACACTCCAGGCTGCCCTCTAGAAACAGTGAGCATCTTTTGATGTGTCCACTGACCAGGCACTATGCTAGATAACGGGAACATGGAGAGTCAGGCAAATATTTATGGTGCTTGCCTCTCGGACCTCGGAGCCTGACAGATCTGAAGCTCCCCTCTGGTGCCTCAGACAGCCCTCTCCTTGATTCATGATTTAGGACACGCAGCAACACCAGCCCCACCATGTTGGAACAGAAAGGTCCTGGGGTCTGAGATACAGTTGGTTCCACTTGAAGTCAGAGATGCTTTTTAAACTCCCCTTTCCTCTGTAATCCAGCAGCAGTGATGTTGTCTAAGAATCTGCTGTAGTGGCAGCTCCAGGGGTGGGCCAGTTGGGAACCTTCTGAGGGTCTTTGAAAATGAAAGTGAAAGTCGCTCAGTCATTTCCCACTCTTTGCAACCCCATGGACTATACAATCCATGGAATTCTCCAGGCCAGGATACTGGAGAGGGTAGCCATTCCCTTCTCCAGGGGATCTGTCCAACCCAGGGATCAAACCCAGGTCTCCTGCATTGCAGGCAGATTCTTTACCAGCTGAGCCACAAGGGAAGCCCAAGAATACTGGAATGGATAGCCTATCTCTTCTCCAGGGGATCTTCCTGACCCAGGAATTGAACTGGGGTCTCCTGCATTGCAGGCGGATTCTTTACCAGCTGAGCCGTCAGGTGAGACCTCTGAAGGTCTTTAGGGCATATCGTACTTCATTGGTTCATTTAGGGTGTACGGGCAGCTGCTGCCTTTCATTCAGTTCAGCACTCCTGGTGCTGGAAAATACTTTGTCTCATTTTTATTATAAAATTTTATGTAAAATACTGTTTTATCACATTCACTGCCTAAGCACTAAGTTTTGATACTTATTTTTTCTTTTTTAAAAGCACATGGTAGTGTTTTCCATCAGTTGATGACAATGAGGAGGCAGCCTCAACTTCTAGTGAAACTGAGATCTTTGAACAGAAGATCAAGGAGCACGCTGAGGTCAGTGCCCACGGTTACCTGTCTGGTGAGCTTGGGCTCGTTTGGCGTTTATGGACCTTCTCTCCTTCCAGCTGCTCTTCCTGCTCACGCACCCTTTGTTAGCTTTTTGGTTTTTTCCTCACTGATTCTTCAGCCAAGGATCAGTAGGGAAATGGAATAATAACACATTTCAGATTAACTTACTCTTCAGTTTGCCAGTTAGTACAAATCATAGATATGGTCAAAAGTAGTATAGAAGCTTTTGACTAAGCAGGGCTTATCATCCGTGATCCTTCTCTTAGGGAGCTTTGGGGAACTTTTTAAAAAAAATCATCATGAATTTTTTTTTTTTTTTGGCCACACCACATGGCTTGTGAGATCTTAGTTCCCAGACCAGGGATTGAACTCATGACCTCAGCAGTGAGAGCTCAGAGTCCTAACCACTGGATTGCCAGGAAATTCCCTGGGGAACTTTTTTAAATGTCAGGTTTATTGAGGTATAATTTACACGCAAGTAAAATTTACCCCTTTTACTTTAAGTTCTTTGAGTTTTGACAAGTGTATACAGTCATGTAGCTACCACACAGTCAAGATAAAGAATATTTCTGTCACTCTAAAGAGTGATCTCATGCCCCTTTGTAATCAAATCTCTGGCTGTGGTCTCAGGCAACAGTTGATCAGTTTTCTTTTCCCAGTTTTACCTTTTCCAGAATGGTCTACAAATGGAATCACACAATGCATAGCCTTTGAGTCTGGCTTCTTTCATCTAGCGTAACATAACTGAGATGTGTCCATGCAGTTGTGTGTGTCAGTGTGCGCCTGCATGCGTGCTCAGTTGCCTAAGTCGTGTCCGGCTCTTTTTCGACCCCATGGACTGTAGCCCGCCAGGCTCCTCTGTCCATGGGATTTCCCAGGCAAGAATGCTGGAGTGAGTTGCCATTGCCTTCTCCAGGGGATCTTCCCAACCCAGGGATCGAACCCAAGTCTCCTGCGTCTCCTTCACTGACAGGAGGATTCTTTACCACGGAGCCACCTGGGAAGCCCCATGTGTTAGTGGTTTGCTCCTTTTTGTTCTAACTGGTATTCCATTTGATGGATATACACAATGTGTTTGTTTATTCACCAGTTCAGAGACATTTGGGTTGTTTGTAGGTTTGGGCAATCATGAATAAAGCTACTCTAAATATTTGCATAAGAGTTGTTTGTGTGTGTGGACTTATGTCTTCCTTTCTTATGAGATTACTGGATCATCTGGCCTTTGCTTAACTTTATAAGAAATTGCCAAACTGTTTTCCAATATGACCAGGCTGTTGTATACTCTCTCCAGCAACGTGTGAGAGTTCCTGTTACTCCAATATTCTTGACAGCATTTGATATGATCGATTTTTTCCTGTTTTGCCCATTTTAATAAGTGATTAGTGGTATCTCATGGTGTTTCTAGTTTGCATATTCTTTAGGGAGCTTTTACACTGGTAGCATCCCAGGTCTAGCCATTTCCAACTCAGTAATCTCTTGGACAGGCCATTTACCATCTTTCTCAGGGTCTCAAGGTCTATGTTTTTAAAATGGACATAATAATAATATCAAGCCCCTCAAGCTTTAATGAGGTTTACGGAAATGAAAATATATAAAGCATTTGCCTAGTATTTATGGTACATGCCTCACAGTAATACACAATAAGTATCACAATAATTATTAGTATTATTATCATATGTGTACTCAGTGGATCAGTCATGTCCAGCTCTTTGTGACCCTGTGAACTGTATAGCCCACCAGGCTCCTCTGTCCATGGGATTTCCCAGGCAAGAATGCTGGAGTGGGTTGCCCTCTCCTGCTCCAGGGGGTCTTCCCGACCCAGGAATCGAGCCCGGGTCTCCTGCGTTGCTTTAATGTGTGAGCCGCCAGGAAGCCCCAGTATTGTCATGTGAGTAAATAAATGTAAATATCATATGTGTAGATAAATGTAAACATAATAGCAGATGGCAGTGCTGTCATATAACTTATTCAAATGAGGATGTGCTATGTAGCTGGTAAGATCAGAGAAGTTCAGATCAGGCCTTGGAGTTTTGGAGGAGGCGCCATTGGATGATGTGGGGCTGTGGAGAACATGCAGCATAGGAGGGTGGGCGGAAGGGCGTGGCTCGAGAACAGAGAAGGGGCAGCCGGGCAGCCCCCCGTGACCTGCTGACTGCTGCCGGGCACTCAGGGGTCGGGGAGACTTGGAGCACTCGTGAGCGGCTGCTTTCCTCGCTTGAGATCACACTCCCAGTTTAAGTATCCCTTGTTCTTATCACTAGTACTGAAATGTGTTTCATAATGATAGTGTTAACAGTTCAATCTTTCAACAACCATTAATTGTGTACTCATGGGTAGTATTCACTCTTGGCTCCCCGCTGCCCTGCCCGCCACCCCGGATGTCCACAGAGCCTATAAACTCCCCCTTTTTGGCCAGTCTTTTCTTGGACAATTTTTGTTTTTCAGGATAAAAAAAGAAGCAGCAGCACAGGAGTGGTCTTTGTAAAAGGAAAGCTGTTCCTGTTCGGCCTCATTCTTCCTACTTCTTCAGTCACCTGCTGCTTCTCTGGTTGATAAGCTTTCCAAAGTCTAAAGCACTTCCAAGCATATCTTTCAAGTACAGCTTTTAATAGTGTTTCTTTTGGCTTCACATACTGGCTTGGAGATATGCTTTACAATCTAGACATCAATCTGACTGGGTGAGCAGTGGTCAGATCGACAGGCCCATTCTCCCAAAGCCGTAAATGTTGTTCTGTGTCCTGGATTCTCCCTCAGCCCTCAGCCCCGACCTCAGGAACAGAGGCCCTTGTTGTACATAGTAGGCACCCGAAAAATGTTTGTGAAGTGATTTCAGGGTAGAGCTCTTCCTGCCGCTGTAAAAGCTCTGCCCTGCCGCCTGTGGTCCCTGGCCTCCCTCATCTCATCTCTGTGTGCACGCGACTCTCCTCCCAGAGCCCAGGGAGAGCCCTGAGGGCCATCATGAAATTGGGCTCCACTTTGAGGATCCAAGGGATACCAAGGGATCAGAGATACCAAGGGAACACTTCATGCAAAGATGGGCTCAATAAAGGACAGAAATGATATGGACCTAACAGAAGCAGAAGATATTAAGAAGAGGTGGCAAGAATACATTGAAGAACTGTACAAAAAGGATCTTCATGCCCAGATAATCATGATGGTGAGATCACTCACCTAGAGCCAGACATCCTGGGATGTGAAGTCAAGTGGGCCTTAGGAAGCATCCCTACAAACAGAGTTAGTGGGGTGATGGAATTCCAGTTGAGCTATTTCACATCCTGAAAGATGATGCTGTAAAAGTGCTGCATTCAATATGCCAGCACATTTGGAAAACTCAGCAGTGGCCACAGGACTGGAAAAGGTCAGTTTTCATTCCAGTCCCAAAGAAAGGCAATGCCAAAGGATGTTCAAACTAGCGCACAGTTGCACTCATCTCACACTCCAGTAAAGTAATGCTTAAAATGCTCCAAGCCAGGCTTCAGCAATACGTGAGCCATGAACTTCCAGATGTTCAAGCTGGTTTTAAAGAAAAGGCAGAGGAACCAGAGATCAAATTGCCAACATCCCCTGGATCATCAAAAAAGCAAGAGAATTCCAGAAAAACATCTATTTCTGCTTTATTGACTATGCCAAAGCCTTTGACTGTGTGGATCACAACAAACTGTGGAAAATTCTGATAGAGGTGGGAATATTCACCAGACCACTTGACCTGCCTCTTGAGAAACCTGTATGCAGGTCAGGAAGCAACGGTTAGAACTGGACATGGAGCAACAGACTGGTTCCAAATAGGAAAAGGAGTATGTCAAGGCTGTATATTGTCACCCTGCTTATTTAACTTATGAGAAACACTGGGCTGGATGAAGCTCAAGCTGGAATCAAAAGATTGCTGGGAGAAATATCAATAACCTCAGAAATGCAGATGACACCACCGTTATGGCAGAAAGCAAAGAAGAACTAAAAAGCCTCTTGATGAAAGTGAAAGAGGAGAGTGAAAAAGTTGACTTAAAGCTCAACATTCAGAAAACTAAGATCATGGCATGCGGTCCCTTCACTTCATGGCAAATAGATGGAGAAACAATGGAAACAGTGGCTGACTTTACTTTTTTGGGCTCCAAAATCACTGCAGATGGTGATTGCAGCCATGAAATTAAAAGACACTTACTCCTTGGAAGAAAAGTTATGACCAACCTAGGTAGCATATTAAAAAGCAGAGACATTACTTTGCCAACAAAGGTCCATGTAGTCAAGGCTATGGTTTTTCCAGTGGTCATGTATGGAAATGAGAGTTGGATTATAAAGGAAGCTGAGCACCGAAGAATTGATACTTTTGAACTACGGTGTTGGAGAAGACTCTTGAGAGTCCCTTGGACTGCAAGGAAATCCAACCAGTCTATCCTAAAGGAAATCAGTCCTGAATATTCATTGACAAGACTGATGTTGAAGCTGAAACTCCAATACTTTGGCCACCTGATGCGAAGAGCTGATTCATTTGAAAAGACCCTGATGCTGGGAAAGATTGAGGGCAGGAGGAGAAGGGAACAACAGAGGATGAGTTGATTGGATGTCATCACTGACTCGATGGACATGGGTTTGGGTAGAAGTTGGTGTTGGACAGGGAGGCCTGGCGTGCTGCAGTCCATGGGATCATAAAGCGTCGGACATGACTGAGCGACTGAACTGACCAACTGACTGACTTGCAGAATCCAGAAATGTGCACTCCTGTTAGTGTCCAGTGTGGGCCTTGGGACCTGCCAGTAGGACTGTGGCCTCAGGCAGGCTGTCCCAGAGACAGGCTGTGGGCAGGGAGAAGCCAGAGGCCCGGGCCCTGCTGCAGAGCCATGGGCTATGGTGCAAGGGCTGTGCTGTGGATTCAAGGTAAGAGGCTGGGTGCAGGTGTGTCCTGGAGGTGGGCCTTGAGGTGGGGTTAACCCTGCTCAATCTCCTCTCCCTGACCTGCTTCTCATAGTGGGTGGAAAAAGAAGGCATTAATGCTACCAATGGGGCTTCCCCAGTGGCTCAGTGGTAAAGAATCTGCCTGCCATGCAGGAGATGCAGGAGATTTGGATTCTATCCCTGGGTCGGGAAGATACCCTGGAGGAGGGCATGGCAACCCGCTCCAGTATTCTTGCCTGGAAAACTCCACGAAAAGAGGAGCCTGACGGAGTCCCTGGGTTTGCAAAGAGTCGAACATGACTGGGCACACACACACACAATTCTACCAATAGCCTTCCTCCTTCTCTGCTCCAAAAGTCTGCCCCACCTCTGTCCCCACTCCCTGGTGCTTAAGAACTTCATCTTTTGAGACTTCCCTGGCAGTCCTGTGGTTAAGACACTGCACTTCCACTGCAGGAGGCACAGGTTTGATCTTTGGTCAGGGAACTAGTCCCACATGCTACAAAAAAAAAAAAAAAAAAACACCATCATCTTTGTTTAGCCAAATTTCTCTGCCTGAAAAGAAAGGACAGGGACTCTTTTTTGTTACGCCAAGGGTCATATACCAATGTGGGTAGAGCCAAGGGAAGGAAGCCCAATTATAATCTATCAGTGCCCAGTTTCCCCCGTATCCTTGCTGGCCAGCTTCATCCTGCCCTCTCACAAGCCAGCAGTGTTCCCTGTGTGTCTCCTAGGCTGTCAGGAGCGGGTGAATCAATGTGGACTCGTCTTCTTTTTATGTATTTATTTTTGGCTGCCCTGGCTCTTCGTTGCTGCACACGGGCTTTCTCTTCTCTAGTTGCAGCAAGTAGGGGCTACTCTCTAGCTGCAGTGCGTGGGCTTCTGATTGCTATGGCTTTTCTTGTTGCAGAGCAAGGGCTCTGGGGCGTGGGCTCAACAGCTGTGGTTCCTGGGCTCTATGACACAGGCTCAGAAGTGGTGTACAGGCTTAGTTGCCCCACTACACATGGGATCTTCCCGGAACCCACGTCACTGGCATTGGCAGGCGGATTCTCCCCCACTGAGCCACTGGAGAAGCCCTGGACTAATTTTCTTGACCAGAGAAGCGGCCGCGGAATCCTATGCCTGGATCTCCTTTTACAGAGACAACTGTGATTGTGTGCACCCTCAGCTGAGACAAAACAGGGAGCAAATAGATCCTTACCTTTCACCAAGACTTGGTTTTCTGATTTTGGAGCTGTTTTTTGATGGGATGTAACTTGATATGATTTGACCAAATGCATGCTTTTTCTCTCTCTGCTTTACTTTTAATTTTTTAAATTATTTTTTAATTGTTTTTTTTTTTTTTACAGTAAGTCCTTGTTGGTTATCCATTTTAAACATAGCCATGTGTACATATCAAATCCTAAACCAAAGACATGTTTTTAAACTCCTGATGAGGGAAAGCCCTAGATTTAGACCCAGGCTCCCAGTGCATTGGCTCTGAATCCTGAGAAACCCTGGTCTGTGGGAGTAGGCTATATGTCTGGGTATAAATTTGCTATAAATTTATTTTCCTTTGCCTTTCTGATGTATCTCATCTTTTTTTTCTCTTTTACTTCCATTGTATTGTTGCTAAAAATAAAGGAAGTAGCAGTGTTACTTGTGTGTTAGTTGCTCAGTCGTGTCCAACTATTTCCAACCCCATGGACTGTAGCCCGCCAGCCTCCTCTGTCCATGGAATTCTCCAGGCAAGAATACTGGAGTGGGTTGCCATTCCCTTCTCCAGCAGATCTTCCTGACCCAGGGATTGAACCCAGGTCTCCTGCCTTGCAGGCAGATTCTTTACCATCTGAGCCCCCAGGGAAGCACCAGGAAGTTACTTGCCCGGGGCCTGTTATCATGTTTATTGTACTTCTGCTGGTCTCTCTGTGAGGTCAGAAAGGTATATCTTTACTTCTTCAGCTTAGAACTTTCTGGCCATCTTGGGTTTGGGAAAATCAAAGAATTTCCCTAAAGGAAACTCTGATAAAGAGCCAGCAGCATTGCTTTGTGTTATGGTGAGGTGCCAGAAGGAAAGGAGTGCCCACACAGTGGGCTCTGAAGACCTCTCCCACAGGCTGGCCGCAGTGCCTGCCAGATGGAGCAAGCAGGCTGCTCTGGGAGAGAAGGGGAGGGGAGGATGGAAGGAAGGTTCCACCCCTTCCCCTTGCAGAATTAATGGCTGTTTTTCAGCATGCGACGAGTTTGGGCATGCCCCTGAAACACTGCCCACATGAGCCACAGAGCAGAGGGTGGGAGGCAGGATAAGCCTTGGGAATCACAGCGTGAAAACAAGAAGGCACGTGGTGGCATCAGGGCAGCTTCCGTGTTCCCCGCAGCCAGTCCTTGACGTCTAGGTCAGGTATACACAAGATCAGAATTTTATTAGGGTTGGAAAAAGATGACTTCTGACTCTGTGTACCAAATGTGGTATATGAATTTAAGTGTGGTAAGAGAATCTATCTTGCATTTTTGACATTTCTAGAAGTGCAAGGGTTATGGAGTGGTCAAGGTTTCTTATCTAAATTATGTGAAACTCCCCATGGAGGTCACATTCATTCTGTTCTCTTCCAACTGACTAGAAGCCTGGATGTTACCTGTGTGATTAACTTTCCCTTCTAAAATTCTCATCCTAGAAATTAGAATAAAGGGTTAATTTCTGAAACTAAGATATCCTTTGTAAGGTGAGGTGGTTTTTCTTAGCTCAAAGACATCTTCCCCTTTGATAAGAGTACATTGTTTGCCAGGCTTTTGAGATTTCTTCTGTGGTCACTCTTCATGCTTAGCGACAGAGTTCATGTGCTTCTAAACATGACACTTAGAAAATGTGTGTTTGGGGTGACTCAGGACGTTTTCTCGAGTGTCTGCTCAGGGCAGCCCCAGGGCTCGGTCCCCGCTAGTGCTGTGTGCACCCGGTGTCTGGTCTGTAGACTGTCTCTCTGGCTGTGTCGCGTCTTGGCTGCAGCGTGAAGCATCTTCATGTCATCTGGGGTCTCTGTGGGCCCTCCAGCTGTGGCACGCGGGCATTAGTTGCTCCTCAGCATGTGGGGTCTTAGTTCTCCGACCAGGGATTGAACCCACATTCCCTACATTGCAAGACAGACTCTCCATCACTGGACCACCAGAGAAGCCCCCGGCTTCAGGTTTAATATCCACATAGCTGTGAATTTTCCAGTTTTTCTTCTGCTGTTGGTTTCTAGCTTCATTCCATTGCGATCAGAAAAGATACTTTGGGGGGAAAAAAGAAAGCATACTTTATATAAGTTGTCTTTTAAATTGTTAGGACTTATTTTGTGTCCAGCATATGGCTATCTTGGAGAATGTTCCTTGATCACTTGAGAAAAATGTATATTCTGCTACTGGGCAGTGTTCTGTATACGTCTGTCAGTTACAGTTGGTCTACAGTGTAGTTCAGGTTCTCTTTCCTTCCTGATCTGTCTGGTTTTCCTCCAGGCACAAGAAGCCTGGCAGGCTGCAGTCCATAAGGCCGCACAGAGTCAGACACGACTGAAGCAACATGGCATGCCTGCATGCTGGTCGTTCTGTCCCTTGCTGGAGGGGGAGTACTGAGGTCTCCTCCTGTGATCGCAGACCTGTTTCTCTCTTCGCTTCTGTCAGTGTGCACTTCATATTTCTAGCAGCTCTGATGTTTATTGTATATGTTTATAGTTGTTATGTTTTCTTAATGAATTGGCCCTCTTATCATTGTAGAACATCTTTCATTGTCTCTTGTAACAGCCTTTTGGCCTTAAAGTCTCCTGTCTGATATCAGTATATCTGAGCAGTATATCTTCTCTCTTTGTTAACTATTTGTATGGAATATTAACTATCCTTTTATTTTCAACCTATGAATGTCCTTACATCTAAAGTGGGTCTCTTGTAGATAGAATACAGTTGGATCCTGTTTTTAAAAAAATCTATTCTGCCAATCTGTGTCTTTGGACTGAGGAGTTTAATCCACTTACATTTAAAGTAATTGCTAATGTGGAAGGACTCAATTGTATTTTGTTATCCATTTTCTGTACATCCTAGGTTTTTTTTTTTTTTTTTTGTCCCTCATTTCCCCCCTTACTGCCATCTTTTGGTTTTAATTGACATTTTCACAGTGATCCATTTTGATTCCCTTTTCATTACCTTTTGTGTATAGATTTTTTTCTTTCTGGTTACCATGAAAATTACATACAACATCCTAAAGTTCTTATGGTCTATTTTAAACTGATATCAACTTACCTTCAATATTGAAATTTTTTTGTTCTCGAACACTTACTATGTACCAGGCATTCCCTTAAGCTTTCCGCATTTACCTCATTTTAATCTTTTTAATAACCTGAAATGCAGGTATGACTATCTGTGTTCTACAAATGAAGAAACCAAAACTCAAGGATAAAATTAACTCCAAAGCACATAGCTTGGAAGTAGCAAAGTCAGAATTCAGTCTGATCTGTCACACCCTCCTGTGTCCCACCCAGCATGGTGAAAAGCTTGAATTCGTGTTTCCTCTGCATTCATCACAGCGGGTGGGGGTGGCAACACGGCTTTGTTAAAACTCGGCAGCTGACTAGTCCCGTTCTTTCTAATTGATGACTTTTATTTTCTATTTGACATTTGACATGGATGTGTATGCAAACGTGGAACAGAAATTGTAACTCAGAGTTGTGACTTGAAAGTATACACATAAAAATAAAAGTTTTTTGAAGTTTAACATGGCCAACATGTTATAGTTAACTTATATAACATTAACTTAGACTTAACATTAAGGAAATTTTTCTTAACATTCTTTTCAATAATTAAGCAAAACTCAGAACTCTTCATTAGACTGATGAGTATACATTTAAAAAGCACCACCAAAAATAATAATAATAAAATAAAATAAAAAGCACCACCAGCTCGGTTCAGTCACGTTCAGTCGCTCAGTCGTGTCCGACTCTTTGCGACCCCATGGACTGCGGCACACCAGGCTTCCCTGTCTGTCACCAACTCCGAGAGCTTACTCAAACTCACGTCCGTCGAGCTGGTGATGCCAAACAACCAGCTCATCCTCTGTCTTCCCCTTCTCCTCCTGCCTTCAATCTTTCCCAGCATCAGGGTCTTTTCCAGTGAGTCGGTTCTTTGCGTCAGGTGGCCAAAGTATTGGAGCTTCAGCTTCAGCACCATAGGTTGGATCATAGGGGATTGCTTAATGAATATGTTAAACAATGTATTCTTTCTTCTTTAATAGTCTACTACCAGAAACATTAATTGGAAGCATGTGCTGCGTCCATTTGTTGATATTTTATCGCCAGATTCTTGGAGATGTTCTCCTGAAAGACAGGATGAGCCTGAGCAGTGCAGGTGAGACATCTTTGTAGTTTCCTCACTTGTCACAGTGCCCCATGCTTTGAGTAAATGTAACCTCTGCCAGCCTGTATCTTCTGCTTCTGAAGGCGACAGTTGGAATAAAATATTGAGAAGAGCATCAGTGACCATCAGTGACTTCACTTGCAAAGTCTTGTGCTCAGCGTGCATCCTATGAGTTCAGTATGTGTTCTGTTCTTTACCATATTCACTTTTCACATCTTAGATTCTGGAGACTTGAGACCCAAATTTCATATATAATCATATTTTTCCCTTAGTGTCTTTAATAATGTTTTTACTGGGTGTTTGGTATACATATCCTCCTTTTGGGAAGAGAACAAATTACCCCCAGATAACTGGTTTTAATGCAAGAAGTTTAAACATCAGTAAAATTGGTGAGACCAAGTGAGAGGTATTCATGGGTTCTATATTGCAACTTTTTTGTCAGCTTGAAACTTTTCCCCAGTAAAATGTTAAAAAGTAACTTTAAAAAAATCAGTGAGTTGTCACACATGATTGAAGTTGGCTAGAGATTGGCATATGTTGTAAGAATTCCCTCTAAAAAAGTTTCGTTTTATTGGATATTCTTGATTGAGTGGGTACTACACACCAGGGCATGTATCCTTATCCTGGTGGAGCCACAAACTTCAAACACAAAGTTATGTGAATAATCCTTTTTAACCGTAAATGTTCTGAAGGGAAATACACAATAAGAGCATACACTAGGAAGACCTGAATTAATGTGTGGGATGAAGGAAGGCTTTTCCAAGCAAGGAATATGTAAGACAAGACCTGAGACAGGAGTAAGACATACAGGGGAGATGGGTGGGCTTGGATCCCTTCTGGCTAGAAGGACCAGCGTGTCTGAAGACCCAAGGCAAGAAAGTGCTGAGTGCACTGGAGGAATTGCAATTGAAAGCAGGCAGTGTGGCCGGAATGGAGTAAGGAGAGAGAACCCCAGGATGGCTTAGCACTCGTGGACAGGCGGGGTTCGTGGTTAGACACATGTTCTCTCCCTGGAGACGCAATACCTGGGTAGGCAAGTAGAAATGGAACTCAGAGAAGCACCAGCACTCCTCAAGGAATAATTATAACTCTAAAGGAAGCACAGTTTAAGCCTTTCGGTCATCACATGCCTTTGAATTGGTTTCAGTGACTCTAGAAAAACTTCATGAATGACATGACGCCTTAAAGAGGATAAGGCTTATTAGGTTTTTTTTATAGGTAAGAAGGCTACTCAAAATTGTTGACTTTATTTGGATCTGAGCATCCGACTAAACCTCGTAAGACCTAGAGGAAGGATTTTTCTCAACCGAGAACACAAGATTGTGGAAGTCACTGCCCTTGCCACTTGTGGGGTGTCCTTCCTGGTGTGTGTCTTTGCACGCGCCCTTGTTGACTGTGAGATATCAGTGTTCTCCTGCACAGTATGTAGGCACATGGCCGTCTCCTGCGCCTTTCAGTGTCCCCACCACCATCGAGGTCCTCCCGAGCAACGGGGAGCTGGAGTCAGGCCGGACCCGCCCGCCCTCCGCCTCCTTTCCCTGGGTGCCTGCTGGTTCCCACTCAGCCTTCCGAGAGCATGGGTGCCTTGTAATTGGGAGATTCCTCTTACCGCACCACACTTCAGTCATGAGGAGGAAAGGGAGGTAGGGAAAAAAACACAGAAAGAAAATCGGGATTTTCCAGTCTGACTCTGTTCAGAGCCACCTTGCTCCCATCCTGAAAGCTCTACTTGATACCAGACTCATTTCAGAACCCCCGGGTTGTGGATGTGGAGACAGGTGGGGATTGGGGGGGGACAGCTTCCAGCCCTCCAAGAGGTTGAAGTGGGTAGAGTGTGTAATCAGCAAATCATGTGGCACAGTAATTTCAATCTGAATGAATATTTGTATGTCTATTGCCATAAATTACATTGGATGAAGCTTATATAAAATCCTTCCTGTTCTTTTGTATTTCAGATTTAATTAGTAATCCAGTACTGGCCACCTTCCCCAAGCTCTTGGAGGAGTCAGACATAATGGATGCACTCAGGGTGGGTAGTATGTGTCATGATGGAGGCCTGCTGGGCCCCAGAAGGTCTTCAGTTCATGCTTTTGTGGGGCTAATTGAACTCTGGGTGTTTTATTTCTTTAAAGAAGCTTTTCTGAAACTTTGTGCACAGATTAGAAATATTTACTTAAAAGTGAAAGTGTTAGTCACTCAGCTGTGTCCAACTCTTTGCGACCCCATGGACTGTAGCCCTCCAGGCTCCTCTGTCCGTGGAATTCTCCAGGCCTGAATACTGGGGTGGAAAGCCATTCCCTTCTCCAGGGGATCTTCCTGACCCAGGGATGGAACCCCGGTCTCCTGCATTGCAGGCGGGCTCTTTACTGTCTGAGCCACCAGGCAAACCTGTTAAATTAGTTCCTACTTGTAGCTTGTGAAGAATCGCTTGCTGATACATTCCGCCTACTCCATCTGGTTTGGGTCCTTAGGACTTGATGCCTAACTAGAGATCCACTGCTCACGTGAGCCGGTTCTGTATGTCGTTTTTAACCCTGCCTGTAAGTTTACTTACAGAGTGAAGTTGCAGAGATGTGGCAAAGACTTGGGAATACTCATTAATCTAGTGTTTCTGTTTGCTTTTTAGAGTTCCTGGGCTGAGAAAGAGAGTACGTTAAAAAGATCAGAGAAGGTAACGTGACGGTCCACCCCAGACTTCACAGCTCTGTGCTCAGTGTTCGCTACACGTCCTAACCGCACGTCTTCTTTAGCTGAAGTGGCCATTCTCATAATCCCTGTTGACAGTTCAACCTTGTTATTATGGTTCCAAAGACACCTTCAAAGAAGGCTATGGGTGATCAATTCTAAGCATTTAAAAAAACACTTGATCAAGTTAGTCATTTCAGACACACTTTTTTTTTCCTTTCAATTTTTAGTGTCTTTATCTTCTCCCATGTTCCTTGGGGAGATTTTTTTTTCTGTTTCTTTTTTATTTTTTAAATTATGAAAGTATGATAACACATTTACAGGAAAGTTGGAAATATAGACCAAAGTTACATACAATTCCACTGTATATTACAGTTGTTTTTTTAAGTAGATAAACTAAGATTTTTAGTTGGTGTTTCAATATCAAGCTCTCAAAAATGAATAGAATGAATATGCAGGAAAGTAGAAGGATATAATGGACCTGAAAAACACCATGAACCAATTCAACATAATTAAGATGTATACAATTTTCACACAACAGTAGGCTACAAATTCTATTCAGCTTCCCATAGACCATAGGAGATGCTGGAACATATCCAGAGGCATAAAACAAGTACAAAAATTTGATGGTCTAAAGGTATTGAAACCATACAGAGTCTGTTCTTTTATGTTTCTAACTGTGGAATTATGTTAGAAATCAATATCAAAAATCTTTTAAAATAACCCACATATTTTCAAGTGCAATGTGACATTTACCAAGAGAGTCAGACCACTGAGTTTTATTGAATTGAGGGGAAGTTTCTAAGCCAAAGTATTCCAGCTGCCTATCAGATTTCTCTCATTAAAAAAAAAAATTCCCTGGCTCTCAAAGTCCATATCAGGTACAGAGAAGTAAGAGGAAAATTGGCATAAGCTGCACCTTACTTTGAAAGCACGCGTGACTGTGCGTCCGTGGCCCAGAGCGTGTCGTTACCAGACTGAGCTCGCAGCAATCAATGTGCAGTGGCTTGACTGCTCTAGTCCAAGACTGACAAAGTGTTTTGGTAAAGGGCCAGAGAGTAAATATTTTTGGCTTTGCAGGCCACATGCTCTCTGTCTCAAACACCCCACTCTGCCTTTGTAATGCAAGGCAGCTCCAGGCGGTATTGAACACCTGAGTAGGACTGGTTCTGTAAGACTATAAAAAGAGATGGAGGTGGGCTGCATGGGGCCCATGGGCCACGGTTTTTGGACTTTTAATCTGAACTTTTCATTATCCTCAAGGAACATGGGAGAACAAAGAAAGACACTAAAAATTGAAAGGAAAAAAAAAAGGTGTATATACTGTATCCTTATTTGAGCTTCTGTTCGACCCAAATTGGCAGGTTTAATGCTGCTCTTGCTCAGTAGTGGACAGATGCTGGGCCTCGGGTCTGTAGAAGCAGCCTCTCCAGCTCCCCCTGGAGGGGTCGTGTCTCAGTGCAAACCTCCTGCACCCCTGCAATGCCCGCCTGAGCTGTGGAGCTGGGCTGCCTGCCCTTGGGATGTCACCCGGCTCCTGCTCTGGGGGAGGAGGGGTTGACAAGACACCCTTACTCCTTGGGCTCCTTTCTCTGGATTTCAGGCTGCTACGCTTCTCCTGTGACGCCTTGGGCTAATTCAGTGATCCAGCTGGCTTCACACTGTGTCTTCTTAGTTCCATGTACCTGGAACCGCCCTTTGCCCCAGAATTAGACTCCAGTGCCCCTGTCTCCTTGATGGAGTGTGCGAGACCCTCAGTGGAGCTCAGTGGGCACCCTGGGTTCAAGGAGTCCCTCTCAGACCCTCAGAGAGAACCTCTCGTTTGTCCCCGAGGTGACTCCTGCTGTGTCCGTGTCCTGACTGAACAGCTGGTTCAGAGCCCATTACCTGCCGGGGATTCCTATCCCCGGCACCTCCATCCCACCACCTCCCTCGACGGCTTCCAGTTAACAGAGTCCCTAGATGTAACACTTGAGAAGTAATGGCACGGGTCCGCTCACAGTGACTGTTGTGGCTGGTGTGTTTCCAGAGAGACAGGGAGCTGCTGACGGCCGTGTTCCTGCTGGTCTACCACGACTGCGTGCTCCCCCTGCTGCACTCCGCGCTCCTGCCCCCGTTTAGGTGGGCCGAGGAGGAGACTGAGGCTGCCCGGTGGAAGGTCATCGCCAACTTCCTCAAGCAAAACCAGGAAAATGAGGGCGTCCTCCAGGTTCTGCTGTCGCCGGAGGGGGTCCATGAGCCTTTTGACATTTCTGAGCAGACCTATGACTTCTTGGGTGAAAGAAGGAAGAACATAGCCTGACAGCCGTGGCCTTTGACCCTCAGCTTCCCGCTGAGCCTGATAGACCCCCCACGATGCCCTGCACCACGTGGCCCAACCAGAACTCACGGTCCCGTCACTTCTCTGTACAGGCCACATTCTATAGGAAATGTTTATCTGATCATTTGAATATGTGTCATACAGTAAAGCAAATTTTTATAAGTAATAATTTAAAGAGAATTTTTTTTTTCAAAAAACAACTGCTACATTTCTTTTAAAATTGAGTGTAGTTGAGTATAGTATGTTGAGGATGAGATGGTTAAGACAGCATCACTGACTGAATGGACATGAGTCTGAGCAAACTCTGGGAGACAGTGAAGGACAGGGAAGCCTGGCGTGCTGCCGTCCGTGGGGTCATGAAGTGTCGAACACAACTTAGTGGCGGAATCAATGTGAAAGTTTCAGGTATACAGCAGAGTGATTGACAGTTTTTAAAAAGTACGTTCTATTTAAAGCTGTTATAAAATACTGGCTATGTTCCCTGTGTTGTACAATATGTCCTTGTACTATGTTTATTTTCTACTTCATACTTTTATCCCCTATCTTTCCCATCCCCGTTTTCCTCTCTGCACTGGTAACACTAGTTTGTTCTCTGTGTCTGTTTCTTTTTTTCAGTGGAAGTATAATTGATTTCAATGTTGTGTTAATTTCTTCTGTAGAGCAAAGTGAGCCAGTGACACATACATATATACATTCTTTTTTAATATTCTTTCCCCTTACAGTTTATCATAGGATATTGGATATAGTTCCTTGTGCTATGTTGTAGGACCTGTTGTCCATCCATTCTATATGTAATTTGTTGTTATTTAGTCACTAAGTCATGTCTGACTTTTTGTGACCCCACAGACTGTAACCCACCATGCTCTTCTGTCCGTGGGATTTCCCAGGCAAGAATACTGGAGTGGGTTGCCATTTCCTTCTCCAGGGGATCTTCCTGACCCAGGGATTGAACCAGCATCTCCTGCATTGGCAGGCAGATTCTTTACCACTGAGCCAGCAGGGAAGCCCTTCTATATGTAACACCAACTAACATTTAAGTTGACTATATCTATACATTTGTATAAAAGCAAGATTTTATCAAAACTCAAATATTTATGATTATTCAAGAAAGTGAAAATATAATCCACAGAATAGGAGAAGATATTTACAAATAATATATCTGGTAAGTGTCTAGGAAACAGAATGGGGATTCCCCAGTGGCTCAGTGGTAAAGAATCCACCTGCAATGCAGGAGATATGGGTTTGATCCCTGGATTGGGAAGGTCCCCCGGAGGAGAGCATGGCAACTCACTCCAGTATTCTTGCTTGAAAAATCCATGGACAGAGGAGCCTAGAAGGCTGCAGTCCATTGGGTTGCAAAGAGTTGGACACAACAGAAGTGACTAAGCACGCACACACGTGCAAGTTTTGCTAATAAAATTTATGTTGTGAAATGAGGAAATCAGGATAATCTATTTGAGAAAGCTGTGTTATTGATCACTCACTTCAGTCTAATATTTGAACGTGCCTTCTCTTTTGCTCAGTTGTTCTGTCATGTCCGACTCTTTAGTGACCCTCTGGTCTGTAACCCACCAGGCACCTCTGTTCAGGAGATTTTTCTCAAGAATACTGGAGTGGGTTGCCATTTCCTCCTCCAGGGGATCTTCCCCACCCAGGGATCCAACCCGAATCTCCTGCATTGGCAGGCAGATTCTTTACCCCTGAGGCACCTGGGAAGCCCAGGTTTATTCTAATTAGATATAAAAACAAATCGAGTTGTGCTTTTTTTTGCTACTGCTAAGTCGCTTCAGTCGTGTCTGACTCTGTGCGACCCCATAGACGGCAGCCCACCAGGATCCCCCGTCCCTGGAATTCTCAAGGCAAGAATATTGGAGTGGGTTGCCATTTCCTTCTCCAATGCATGAAAGTGAAAAGTGAAAGGGAAGTCGCTCAGTCGTGTCTGACTCTTTGCGACCCCATGGACTGCAGCCTACCAGGCTTCTCCGTCCATGGGGTTTTCCAGGCAAGAGTACTGGAGTGGGGTGCCATTTGCTTTTTTAAGTCCATGTAATTAGTGCTCATTAAAGAACAAACAAACAAAAAAACACTTGCAGGCTTTGGAGAGTGTGTTGACCTACCTCTGTGTCAGAGAACAAAGATTCTGTTGCCTTTCGAATAATCCTGTGACTGCTGGTAAATGGTCCCAAGCTTCGCTGTTAGCAACAACAGTGCAGCTGGCGTATGTTGGGTGCCCACTGTGTGCGTTCTTGACGAGGTCACCGCTCACAAGTGCTACAGGAGGCCAGCCCTGGGGTTTTCCAGTGTTATCAGTACTGCTGCGGAAGAGACAGGCCAAGCAGATTTGGTAATCTGCCTAAGGTCAGAGGTAGTAAGTGGCACAGCTAATACACTGCGTAGAGACGTCAAGTATAACTTTCTACAACCGAAGACGTTTCCCTGCTCAGTGGAGACGTTTAAAAATTGTACATGAAAATATAACGTGAGAAATCTGTTGGAAGAAAAATACAATCAAATTAGAGTTTAATCTAAATTATCAGAGTGCTGACTGAGGAACTTGTTTTGAAACGTACTGTCTTAAAGGAGGCATTTACTTTTTAAATTTTATTTTATTTGGCTGCACCACGCAGCATGTGACCTTAGTTCCCCGGCCAGGGATCAAACTGAGGTCCCCTGCATTGGAAGTGCAGAGTCTTAACCACTGAACCACCAGGGAAGTGTCCTAGGAGGGGGTCACTTTTAGAGGTCCATTGTATTACGAAACTCCTGGGCTGCATCTCACTTCAGTTCAGTCGCTCACTCTTGTCCGACTCTTTGTGACCCCGTGGACCGCAGCACGCCAGGCTTAGGCTTCTCTGTCCATCACCAACTCCTAGAGTTTGCTCAAACTCATGTCCATCGAGTCGGTGAGGCCATCCAACCATCTCATCCTCTGTCGTCCCCTTCTTCTGCCTTCAGTGTTTCCCAGCATCAGGGTCTTTTCCAGTGAGTCAATACTTCACATCAGGTGGCCAAAGTACTGGAGCTTCAGCTTCAGCATCAGTCCTTCCAGTGAACATTCAGGGTTGATTTCCTTTACAGTTGACTGGTTGGATCTCCTTGCAGTCCAAGGGACTCTCAAGAGTCTTCTCCAACACCACAGTTCCAAAGCATCGATTCTTTGGCGCTCAACTTTCTTTATGGTCCAACTCTCACATCCATAAAATCCATAGCTTTGACTAGGCGGACCTTTGTCTGGAAAGTAATGTCTCTGCTTTATAATATGCTATCTAGATTGGCCATAGGTTTTCTTCCAGGGAGCAAGGGTCTTTTAATTTCATGGCTGCACTCACCATCTGTAGTGATTTCGGAAGCTAACATCTCAGTTAGCTTCTGCTAAACCCTTAAGGGAAACAATTTTGGTCTTCATCTCAGACATTCACGTGTGAAAGGGGCACAGATGTCATGAGAATGTGGCCTTGGAAAAGAGATTTCAGCGTGTCTCCATCCCCCAACCCCACCCTCGGTGATGTGTGGGAAGCAGCGTGTCCAGGCACCATTCATTTGTCTAACATAGCGAGCTGCCTCTCCAGTTCCCTAGGCTAAGCCTGCCTCCCTCCGAGACTCTGACCCTCCCCAGCTTCTGCGACAAGAAGGGGCTCCTTCCTTTGCAAAGGAGGTGGTGTACAGAGTTTTCCCATTCTGTCAGCGTTATCTCAGCTTAGGCGCCCATTGTATTATAAGCAAGAACATGAAACCACGTCACTCCCCACCGTGAAGGTCATTTTTCCATGGAATCTTTCATTCCTAACGGCCACAGTTTCATTTTTCTAATCATTTAGGTTATTCTTAGCATCCAGTCAAAGGTGGGGCATTTTATGAAAGAAATGATGGCCAGTGAATTCCTTTCAATGAGTGCACAGCGTGGAGAGAGGGAGCTTTCTTTAGAGGGTGTTTTCACAGACTGTCTTCTGTGTTCATCTGAAATGTGTCATGACTGACGAATGTAGCCAACTTTAGTGTTTCTGACACATAAGAAAAACACAGGAGAGCAAACAGTTTCAGCAAGGCTTGGGCCCAGAAGCGAGACTCAGAGGCGGTCAGCCCGCAGGGAGGTGCCGGTTCCGCAGGGGCGAGGCGGGCTGTGCCAGCGAGAGACTGAGGTTCTCGCTTCAGTCAGCGGAGGGTTTTTAAAAAAGAACAAAACAATGAAACCTCTCTGGCTTTTCAGTGCCACTTTTTAGCTTCCAAAACAGGAAGAGGTTGTCAAGGAGCCAAAAGCATCCTGGAAGTGAGTCCTGGGGCGGGGGGTTGTGTCCAGGAGTGTGGCTTGGAAACACAGTGAGTTAACTGTGAACCCAGGTCGGGGAGTGGTGGGGGGACACCCAGTGCGGGGTGCCCCTGTGAGGGGAGTCCCCACATCAGAACCCTTGTGGGGGAGCAGGGTTCTAAACTGTAAACGGTGCCACCCACCACCCCCACTTCCAGCCTCATGCAATAGACGGAGTGTCACATCCAATGGGTCTGCTGGAGGCGGTGGGGAATACCGCAGTTCCCTGGCCTGGGCTGCATGGTGATGGGCGGGGCACCTCAGAGCAGGTGCCACCTCAGTCCCAGGGGGCTTTATGGTCTAAGACTGAGGCAGGACAACTCCCCAGGGGCCGGCTGAAACGCGTGACACCACGTACAGACGGAGCAGGTTTGACTTGCCAATGCGGTCAGCACCCGGGCAACCCCAAGGGAACCGGAGGGCGCTGGAGGTGTCACCTGCCAGCCCAGGGCTTCGTCAGTCCACAGTGCTGCAGGACATCCTTCACCGTGGACTCGCTCACTTCCGCTGGTATGCAGCATTCCAAGTTGGGAGATTTATTCGGGGCCTGGAGGTGACTAGAGCCGGCTGTCACCTAGCTGCTTTGTGTTCTGTCTCTTCAAAGCAGAGAATCCGAGGCAGAACCCTACTGACTCAAGACACCTCGTGTCTGAGGTTTACAATCGCCCATTTGTTCATTTGTTCATTCATTCACTCCATGTTTGCTGAGAAACTACTAGCAGCCTGCAATGCAGGAGACCTGGGTTCGATCTCTGGGTCTGGAAAATCCCCTGGAGAAGTGAATGGCAACCCACTCCAGTATTCTTGCTGGGAGAATCCCATGGACAGAGGAGCCTGGGGGGTCTACAGCGCATGGGTTGCAGAGTCAGACACAGCTGAGATGACTAAGCACACACTACCCTCCAGGCACAGCATTTGGCTCTGAGGACCTGGTGGGAGCAGCCCCCGCTGGGATCCCTGTCCTGACTTAGCGATGCCCAGTGTGGAAGTGATCGTGCGTGAGAACGTGAAGAAGGGCACAGCCAGCCAGAAGGGCCTCCCGCTGCGTCTTTCTGCTGTCGCTGCCGTGTTTAAACCCCAGCAGTCCTCTGGCCGGGGCATTGCGAGCCCTGCCACAGGCGCTAAGTCAGCGTCAGTGGAGGTGATCCCCTAAACTGCAGTCTCGCTCTGCAGCACCACCGCCCCATGTGGGGACCACCCTCCGCTCAGTTTGCATGAAAACTCGCCCTCTGAACTCCCACCATTCGCTGTCTGAAATTCAGGAACACGTGGATGTAATAACTTGTGGCTCCCTCAGGAGCCAGACTTGCTGGCTGAAATTCTGATCGTTGTTGCTCAATCGCTAAGTCGTATCCGACTCTGCGACCCCATAGACATCAGCAGCGCACCAGGCTTCCCTGTCCTTCACTCTCTCCCTGAGTCTGCTCAGACTCATGTCCGTTGAGTTGGTGATGCTATCCAGACATCTCATCCTCTGAAATTCCGATGTGGACGGGGAGGAGTGGCACTGTGCTGTGTCAGATAGGACAACGGAAGCCTCAGATTTGATGCCTCAGCGGCTGACACTGAATGAGCAGGTGGGGATGAGGTGGAAATCAGAAATCACAGGTGGAACACAGTTTGAACTCGGGACTTTGGAAACACGGCTAATGTGCAGTCCATTTCTCATGCTCTGGAGACAGACTGAACCTTAATCTCGTTTGTGTCTGACTTTGCCAACGAAGATTAACTTTGCAGAACTTTGTCCTTTTGAAGAGGCCACTTGGGCGATAACAGAAAGGACTCGAGGCTTTCTGAGCCCTCCACCAGGTAGGGCTCTCTGGGTGACCCCAAAATTGTCGCATGAGTCTGTCCTGTTCCTGCCAGCTGCCCTCTGACCTTGAAGAATTCTGTGCCTGACTGAAAGGGCACCGGGGACCAGATGGCCCCAGACACAGCCATTAACCACAGCGTCCTCCCAAGCCTGGTCCTTTGGGCATGTATGTTCTAACTCCCTCATATGAGGGTTGAAGTGACCTTGATTGGTTGAGAGAGTAATTGCAATGCAACTGTGTCTGAGTGAACAGGCCAGAGCCTGTGGGACATGAGTATCCCTGCAGCAATTTCACTTCCAGAAATCCAGAGCCTAGAGCTGTGTGCATGGGATGTATGCCGAGTGAGGTTAAGAAAAAAGCCAACAGACAGCAACAGACAGGGTTGGCAAACAGAGACGCTCTAGGTCCTTTGTAGCATTGTTTAGCCACTGGATCAAGCCTTCCCTGAAGCCAACATTTCCTCAACTTCTCACCTACACAAGGTAATAAGTCTCCCTGGTTGTTCAAACCAATTGGGATGGGTTATTCTAACATTTGCAGTAGGAGGAATGGGTACAATGTCTGTTCTTTCCCCAAGCATCTCCGGCTTTCTCCTGACCTGCCCCTTATCTGTTGGGCAACCAATAAATCTTTTCTGAAAAATGTATAATGTAACTTACTCAAGAGGAGACAGTTTAAAGAAGAAGAGACAAAAAAAAGAGAGAGAGAAGCAGTTGTCTTCAAAGTCTTTCTGACCAAGAGGGTAGAGTCAGTCATTTGAAAGCCTTTGTTGAGTGCTTAGTCTGTGCCCAGAAATATTCAATGTGAATAACGTCACGGCTTCTCTGAGGCTAACATCGTAGGAAGGGGCAGGGGTGGGAGATAAGCAACAGGCAAATGAATCAATAAACAAAAATATGAGGGAGTGGGGCTTCCCTGGTTGTCCAGGGGCTAAGACGCCGAGCTCCCAATGCAGGCGGCTCGGGTTCTATCCCTGATCAGGGAACTAGATTCTCCATGATGCAACGATGCAGCCAAATAAATAAAGACATAAATTTTTAAACATTTTTGAGTAAGTGCTATGCAGAGAATCAAAACAGGTTGGTGGAGTTTGGACTCTGGTCAAATAGAGATGGGTATTTAAGCGTTTTCTTCCCACTAAATGTGACAGAAGTCCTAGACACAATGCATGGAACAGCTTTCTGAGGACTCTGAAAAATAAGTAGAAGTGGGAAGATTTGGGAAGGAAAACAGAACTCCAAATACTACCAAACTAGTGGTGGGTTTCCCATTTTTTCCCCCTCCAGTATCTCCAGGCCTGGACTCAGAGTAACATGAAGTCCAGAATGTGCATGGGATACAGATGAAACACATCTCCAAAAAAGTGCTCCATTTCTGGGCTTAGGACTGGGAAAGAGAGCCTGTACTGGTCAGACGGGGGCTTCCCTGGCGGCTCATCGGTGAAGAATCTGCTTGCGATGCAAGAGACCCAGGTTTGATCCCTGAGTGAGGAAGATCCCCTGGAGAAGGAAATGGCAACCCCCTCCAGTATTCTTGCCTGGAGAATCCCATGGAGGGAGGAGCCTGGGGTCACAAAGAGTCAGACGTGACTCAGCCACTGAACCACCACCACCACCAGCACTGGTCAGAGTAGAGAAATCCCCTGTTTGTTTGCATTTTTTCCCGTTCTCTCCTGCCCTCGACCCTAGGCAGTCTAGTCACTGTTGAGCAGTGGCAGCCAGACAGGTGCCTACACTTTGAGGAGGAGAGCCCTTCTCCCTGACCAAAGGGACTGTGGTCCTAGCAGCATGGTGGCAAATCCCTCCTTCGCTCACTCTCGATTTCTCTCTGTATAAATATATCTTGTTGCTCTTTGGCCTGCATTGCAGGCACGTTCTTTACCAGCTGAGCAACCAAGGAAGCATAGCTGCCCCTAAACAACACACCAGAGGACTTTATAGCTGAGCAGCACGGTCCCAGACTGATCCCAGGTCCAAGGCTGCACACACACCAAACAGGTCTGAAAAGCACTGCACCGCTTTAAAAGATGAGCCGATGCTGTTCGGGAGATTTCATGCCAGAGAAGGTAGGCAGGAACTTGCAGCCTGCATCTGATCAAGCTAGTTGGCTGCTAAAACAAACAAAACAATTTATTTAAAATTAATTAATTTTTGGCTGCACTGGGTCTTCATCGATGCGCACGGGCTTTTTCTAGTTGAGGCGGGTGGGGGCTGCTCTCTAGTTGCGTGAGAGAGCTTCTCACTGCCGAATCTTTTCTCGTGGAGCGCAGGCTCAGAAGTTGTGGCACATGAACTTAGCCACCCTGTGGCATGTAGGATCTTCCCATTCCAGGGATCGAACCCATGTCCCCTGCATGGGCAGGTGGATTCTTAAGCACTGGACCACCAGGGAAGTCCCAACATTTCCTACAGGATTTAAAGAAGACCCATAATCCCATAACATAATATTCAAATTTCCCAGGATACGATCCACAGTGACTTGATATTTGAAGACCTAGGAAAATCTCAGTATCTTTCAAAGGGAAGAAACAAAAAGCAAGAGATAACAACGCTGAGATGACACAGTCGAATTGAGACACTGAAGTAGTTTCTTACAACCGTGCTCCAAGAGGTCAGAGCAAAGCCCCTCAAAATGAACAGATGGATAGATGGTCTCATTGGAGAAACATTTGATATGAAAAGAACCAAACTGAAGTTTTAGAAATAAAAAATAAAACCAAAATGAAAAAATTAATTTGGATGGGCTCAACAACAGAATGGAGATGATACTAAAAAAAATTCAGTAAACTTATAGTTCAATAGATCAATATAAATCAGTATAGATAGACCAATACAAATTGTCCAACTGAACAAAAGAAAGGAAATAGATTGAAAAAATAAACAGATCTTTAAGTATTTGTGGGACAATTCCAAATGGTCTAACATTCTTATCACCAGAGTCTCGGTAGAAAGACAGAAAGAGTGTGGTGCAGAAAAAAAATTTTTTGAAGAAATAATGGCTGAAAACTTTTTAAATTTGGTAAAAGACTTAGAGTTATGGACTAAAGAAGGTTAGTGAACAGCAAAACAAGATTAACTCAGAGAAAGCCATGCCCAGCCATGACAGAATCAAAGCATAAAATGAAAGACAAAGGAAAAACAGTCTTGAAAGCAACCAAAGAAAACAATTTGAATTACTGAGAATTTTGCATCAGAAGCCAGAAGTCAGAAGGTAGTAGAACATTTTTTTAAGTGCTGAAAGAAAACATAAAACTGACACCCCAGAATTCTATATTCTACAATAATACTGTTTAGGAGTAAAGATGGAATAAAGGCATTTTCAGATGAAGGAAAACTAAGGGAATTTATTGTTAACAGACTTGCTCTGAAAGAAATGCTATTAATAAATAAAGTTCTTTGGGCAGAAGGGGAAAGACACCAGAGGAAAGCTTGGGACTTCTGGAATGAAGGAACAGCAGCAGAAATTGTAAATATCTAGATAAACGCATTAATTTTTTTCTCTTAAAATATATATGATGGTTGAAAGCAAAAATCATAACATTATCTGATGTGCATATGCATCTATAATATATATAATCCCAGTAAGTATGCCATACTTTGTTGCATATAATAAAACATGACTTGGCTAAATAGAAAATGTTTGTGGGTGGTGGTTTAGTCGCTAAATCGTGATCGACTCTTTGCAACCACATGGACTGTAGCCTGCCAGGTTCCTCTGTCCATGGGATTCTCCAGGCAAGAACACTGGAGTGGGCTGCCATTTCCTTCTCCAGGGAATCTTCCCGACCCCAGGATCTAACCTGTGTCTCCCGCATTGGCAGGCAGATTCTTTACCACTGAGCCACCAGGAAAGCCCTATAGAATATTTTAAAATATGCCAATTTTTTTTTACAACTTTGCATTGTCACATCTTCACTTCTTAACATACGAATTGTCTCAGAAGGTAGAAGAGGCTTGGGCTCTGTCAATCTCTCAGGAGCTCTGGCCTCAGGTATTAGCTTCGCTTTGCAGATGAGAAATGAGCCGGAGAAAGATTCTTATCCTTCTTGCCTTCTCTGAGCTGTTCCCATGAATGCTGCGTTGTCGGTGGCCAAGTACAAGGTATCCTACAGCCCAAGACAGTGGCCACGGGTGAGTTACAGCAGTCAGGAGAGGCGGCAAGAGGTGGGAGTCCTAGGCAGCACCTGCATGCTACATCCATCCTGCAGGCGAGCGGGGGCTGGAAGGAGGTGGGATCAGGGCCTCACTCCCTCGCCAGATCCCCGCAGGCCAGGAGGAGGGCACAACCAGACTGGTTCAACGTTTGCTCACGAACACTTTGCCTCTCTTTGCAGTGCCTTTGCTGTAGGCTCATTCGTCCCATCTCCCCTGTTCCCTGGCTCTTTCCCAGCTCTCCCCCAACCAGGGGAGGTGGGGGAGGCAGACCCTGGAAGGCACTGTCCTTGCTCAGGAACTGGCCTTCCATGGCGGACATCTCCTGACCCCAGCTCGCAGGGCGGTCCTCTCATATCCCCTCCACTCCAATGAGAAGGAACCCCCCACCCTCACCTTGAGCATCCCCATCGGACTCTGGGGCGCTAGGCCATTCTCCAGGGTGGCCGAGTGGAAGGCAGACAGGCAAAGGGCCCACATCTCCAGGCCCTGTCTTTAGCAGGAAAGGAGCCTCTTGGCCGCTGGGTCACAGCCCTGGAGGCAGGCAGGCAGGCAGGAGACAGGAAGGAACTGGCCTGGCTGCAAACCCGGCTCCCCGGCACCGGCTCGGTGCAGGGGCCAGGCAGGGAGGGGAGGAGGGCTCTGCTTCCCACTGGGGTAGATTCATCCCAGAGACGGAGGCCTCCATCCGCTGGGTGAGAAAACTAGGGGAGAAGGCCAGTGACAAGAGTGCAGACAGAGAAGGAAGGGCCACATTGCCAGGGCCGGGCAGGAGTCGGACTGGCGTGGGGTCCTCAAGGATGGAGCAGGGGCAAGCGGGGCAAGCTGTGACCTTGACTTGACCGGGCAGAGTCTGGGTCTCCTTGCTCGGAAAAGAAGCAGAACAACCATGAGTCGGGCTGTAGGGAGCCCCAGAGGGGTCTGAAGTCTCCGTGGTTCCTAGGAGGTCCTCAGGGCTTCTCTGGTGGCCCGGACAGTAAAGAATCTGCCTGCTGTGTGGGAGACCTGGTTCAATCCCTGGCTTGGGAAGATCTCCTGGAGAAGGGCATGGCAACCCACTCCAGTATACTTGCCTGGGAAATTCCATGGACAGAGCAGCCTGGTGGGCTAGAGTCCATGGGGTTGCAAAGGGTCAGATGCGACTGAGCGGCTGAACACAGCACAGCACAGTAGGTCCTCAATGAACGGACCTTGTCACAGCGGGCAGCTCGGCCTGTTCTGGGCACCAGGTGCAAGTGGCTGCTGCAGCTGGCCTCCCCTGCAATAGCGTGCCTGGGATTCAGAACTTCCTTGGAGGAAAAAGTCTAGGAAGAGGCTCCTGCTCGCCTTCCTGAGCGGCTCTGCCGCAGCTGGTGGAAGGCCCGTCTGATGCACAAACCGCATTTCACTGAGGATTCTCTTGGCCGCAGCCAGTGGAAGGACCTGCTTGGCTGGAACTTTTTTTTTTCCCTTCCAGGCGACGTCTGATGGGTGTGTCAGGCAGGAGGTGATATTTGAAGGGCTGCGGGCACGGGCTGCCAAGCCAGGGCGCCAGGCAGAGGGTGAGAGCATGGCCTCCCGGGACCCGCCCGCCACCAGCCATGCCCCCTCCGACGTGCCCTCTGGGGTCTCGCTGTTTCTCACCATCCCCTACGCCTTCTTCTTGCCTGAGCTGGTGAGTGCGGCCATGGGGGCCACCTGCAGGAAGTGTGGCCGGGTGAGGAGTGGGAGGGAGCAAGGAGGGGCTGGCCTGGAGCTGGAAGCAGGCCCCTGGGGAAGGAGCACCGGGTCCAGAGCTGCCGTGGCCTCTCGTCTCCCATGGAGCTCAAGGCCTGGGGTCCCCTAATCCCTCCCAGAGCGCCTCTGGGCTTCTTCAGAGTGAGTGGGTCTCCTCCTCCCAAAACGAAACCAGCTCGGGTACTGGGCAGGCCACCTGGTGATCGGAGGCCGGAAGGAATCGCTAATGTGTCCTGGATCCTCAAGAAGATGTTGGGAATGGACTTCTATGTTGTGGTTTCTTTCCTCCAACTGCTTGCCTTCTGTACTTTTTTAAAGTTAGAAACAGGGGCACTCTGTCTTTCCTTCTGAGAGTAACCCTTCCTGTATTTTCCTAATTGACACTGAACTTTGACTTGTGTGGACTCCCCAGGGGAGGTTGCTTGAGACAACATGGGCCATAAAACAGTGAGACGCCCTGGGTGCTCTCAACGACTTCTCACTGCCTTGCTTTCCGGGTCTCTATGGCCAAGTTGGCCCCAACCTCTGCCGAGTTCAGAATGCTCATCAGAACCTGAGTCCACTCTGAGCCGGCTGTCACCATGTCCTCTTCACTGATGGGGACACAAGCCTGGTGAACGATTTAGGGCAGAGGAGCTTATTTCAGTCTTTGAATACCTTCTGAAATATCTAGCTTGTGGGAGGTATTTTCTTTCTTTCTTTAAGTTCATTTATTTTTAATTGAAGGACAATTGCTTCACAGTATTGTGTTGGTTTCTTCCAAACATCAGCATGAGTCAGTCACAGGCTTACCCGCGTCCCCTCTCACCTGCACACCCTTCCCACCTGCCTCCGCGTCCCACCCCGTGGGTCGTTACTGGTTTGAGCTCCCACTGGCTGTCTAGTGTACATGTGGTGATGTACATTTCCATGTCGCTCTCTCCATTCCTCTGTGGTGCTGCCCTGAACTGACAGCACTGGCCTTAGGCAGGGTGGTTCCAGCGCCCAGCTGAGCGGGAAGGTCCTCTCGGCCTGTCGTCTGCCTGGAAGGCCAGCCCGATTGAGCACCTTTTGGCATAAACTGGCTAAAGGATGCCCATTGGTGGCAATAAGAAAGGGAAGCCAGGCGGGGTGGGCCCGGCATTTGGGTGGCTCCAGCTGAAACCCCAGCCAAGAATAGGTTTCTGCCAGGCCTGGGTGTACAAGGGAGGGCGTCCTACCAGACTAAGGCATCTTTGTGCTCCCGAGCGTTCTCTGGACCAGGCGTGCCCCTCGCCTTGGAACAACCACAAGAATGGCCGGGGTGGGGGTGGACTTCCCCACGTGTTTGGAGCACGTGCTCCGTGTCAGTCACACCAGCCACTGGTGATAGGACCCCTACCCTGCCAGGTTCCCCGTCTGCTGGAGGAAGGCCCATGAGCCCTTCCACGATACAGTCAGTCGATGCTTGGCAGGTGGCCAGTGTCCTGGGCTGGGTACAAGCAAGAAGAGGCCGTCCAACCTTGTCAAGTCAGAGAGGAGTCCCAGCCTACCACCTGGGAGGCAACTTTGCAGTTAGACCTCAAAGGACAGGCTGAATCTCCAGGTTGCGGGGCAGGAGGGGGAAAGGCCTGGACTCCAGGGGAGGCCAGCTGGCAGAAGGCTGGAGGGATGGGATTTCCAGAGTAAGGACTGCAGGGCCATCTGGTCAGTCACCCCCAGGATACTGGGCTCCTGCAGATGGAATTTCTGGGGAGAGAAAAGTGCATGATTGTGCTGGGCTCTAGGGCTTTAGGTATCTTAGGGGGTGGGGTATTGTCACTGATTGCATTTCATTCATTTAGTTTTCTTTTGAAATAATTTTACGTTTATAGCAATGTTGGCAATAATAGTAAGAGTGCTCCCATGTACTCTCTACTTAGCTTCCCTTCAGGGCCACATTTACATAGTTCAGCTGTCAAAGTCAGGGAATTAGCATCAGTATTAGGCTATCAACTGTTCAGATTGTCCTGACAGTCCCCACAAATGTCTTCTTCCTGATCCAGGATCCAGCTCAGAATTCTGAGTGGCATTTGGTGGCCATAATTCCTTCATCTACTCTTTTTTTTTTATTAAGTATATTTAATTTTAACTTGATTTTCTGGTTACATTTCATTTCTTTTAAAAAAAACTTTTTGTTTTGAATTGGGGTATAGCCATATACAAGCTATAAGGGACTCAGCCACACATACACATGTATCCATTCTCCCCCAAGACCCCTTCCCATCCAGGCTGCCACATAACACTGAGCAGAGTTGCATGTGCTATACGATAGGTCCCTGTGGTTATCCTTTTTAAATATAGCCATGTGTACATGACCATTTCCATTTCCATGACCATTGTTTTTTTTTTTTTTTTTTGATGTGGACCATTTTTAAAGTCTTTATTGAATTTGTTACAATATTGCTTCTGTTTTATGTTTTGGCTTTTTGGCCACCAGTCATGTGGAGTCAATCTCAGCTCCCTGGGATTGAACCTGCATCCCCTGCATTGGAAGGTGAAGTCTTAACCACTGGACCACCAGGGAAGTCCCTCATCTACTTTAATCTGGACCAATTCCCACCATCTTTGTCTTGAGTCTTTTGAAGAATACTGATCAATTGTTGTGTACCATGTCGCTCCATTCAGCCTTGTCTGATGTTTCCTTATCACAAATTTAGTTTTAATTCTCAAGGAATCCTTATTCATTATTGAACACTTAGAAGATTACGGAAAGAAATATAATCCATATATATGCATGTATGCATGCATGCTCAGTCATGTCTGTCTGACATAGACTGTAGCCCACCAGACTCTTCTGTCCATGGAATTCTCCAGGCAAGAATACTAGAGTGGGTTGTTATGCCCTCCTCCAGGGGATCTTCCCAACCCAGGGATTGAACCCATGTTTCCCACATTACCAGTGGATACTTTACCATCTGAGCTACCAGGGAAGTCCAAGAATACTGGAGTGGGTACCCTTCTGCAGGGAATCTTCCCGAACAAGTGTCTCCTGCATTGCAGGCAGATTCTTTACCAGCTGAGCTACCAGGGAAGCCCATTTATACACATATGTGTGTATTTAATGAATTTATTCTGTACCTGCTCTTTTGCATATGCTTGTTCCTTAAATGAGGGTTCCTAGCATGGAATATGGAGAAGGCAATGGCAGCCCACTCCAGTACTCTTGCCTGGGAAATCCCATGGACGGAGGAGCTTGGTAGGTTACAGTCCACAGGGTCACTAAGGCGGACACGACTAAGCGACTTCACTTTCACTTTTCACTTTCATGCACTGGAGAAGGAAATGGCAACCCACTCCAGTGTTCTTGTCTGAAGAGTCCCGGGGACAGAGGAGCCTGGTGGGCTGCCGTCTATGGGGTCGCACAGAGTCAGACACGACTGAATCGACTTAGCAGCAGCATGGAATATAAGACCAAGCATGCATCATATCTGGGGTGTGGATGGAGAGGTAAGCAGGAGAGGAAGGGAGAATTCCAGGTGGTGATTGATTCTGTTTTGTTTTGTTTTGGTCACGCCAAGCAGCTCACAGGATCTTAGTTCCCCGACCAGGGATCGAACCTGAGCCCCCCTGTAGTGGAAGCTTGGAATCTTAACCACTGGATGGTCAGGGAAGTCCTGGTGGTTGATTCTGATCGCCATGAGCAGATGTGCTGGACTAGAGAGGAGAGAGCAGGGCCAGCCTAGCAGAAGTCCCCTTGTCCTGGGCCTCCTGAGTATGCTGACTGCTTCCACACACAGAGCTGACCACAGAGCCCCAGACCTTGGGGTCCCAGATTCTCAGTCTGTGGACCTAAGGCATCACAGACAGCCACGTGCTTTTCTAAGGCAGAGAGCAGATTTTTCCAGGGGGTGGATTCTAAAACTGGGAGCTCAGGACAGCAAAAAGGGGCAGAGAAGGCAAAATCCGTAACCTGGATTCACAGGTGGTCCATAAGGGGGTGCCAGGGTGTACACTTGTGGTGACTGCAGGCGTACTTCCATCCAGCCACTGTGCCCCAAGACAGCGAGGGTCTTCCCATGGAGCGAGGGTCCAAAAACTCTAGGCGTGCAGAATTCAACAAGGGCTCCCTTGAGTCCTCGCACCACCTCTGTAGCCAAGAATCTCTGCCTCTTTCGTATCAATGATGATGACAGACAAGGACAGTGTAGACGCTGGGGGTCTGCATGTTCCCGGCTAGCTCTGCTCCCCGAAGACTGCTCTTACAGAGCTTTGCCTAAATAACTTTATTTTAGAGTCTTTCACACTAAAATGCACATTTTAAAACTTCTGTCATGATTATATATAAATAGGCAGATGCAAAGACATTTCAGAGAGGTCTCCCACACAGTAGTCACAGCTTTCATAATAACTCTCTACTATTTAATACAATATCAACCAGGTAACTGATGTTCATGGGCTATGTCTATATTCCATGCCATTTTCTCACGTGTGTAGATTCATGTAACCACTACCATCAAGACACAGAACCATTCCATCACCATGAAGACCTCCCTCCTGCTTCTGTTTTAAATTTTGTTGGCCACGCTGGATGGCATGCAGGATCTTAGTTCCCTGCTCAGGGATTAAACCCACGCCCCCTGAAGTGGAAGTATGGCATCTTAATCGCTGGACCAGCAGGGAAACCCTTGCTTTCATATGATGGTTCCCCGACCTTATTCTCTCTCACCACCCTTCCCCACCCTTGGAAACCACTAATTCCATCTTTGTAATTTTCTTATTTCAAGAAAGTCACAGAAATGAATAGAATCATACAGTACACAGTCTTTAACGACTAGCTTCTTCCACTCACCATAATGTCTACGCGAATGCTTCAGTTGCCCAGCTGTGTCTGACTCTCTGTGACCCCGTGGACTGTAGCCCACCAAGCTCCTCTGTCCATGGGCTTTTCCAGGCAAGAATACTGGAGAAGGTTGCCATTTCTTCCTCCAGGGTATTTTCCTGACCCAGGGATCAAATCCAAGTCCCCTGCATCTCCTGCATCAGTAGGTGGATTCTTTACCACCATGCCACCTGGGAAGCCCCATAATGCCTTTGGGGCCCATCCAAATCATGTGCATTTCAGTCGTGTGTCCCTTTTCATTGCTGTGTGATATTCCACAGTGTGGATTTACCACAGTTTGTTTAACTACTGACGTAGTGAGAGGCATTTTGGTCTTTTGCAATTTTTAGCTATTCTGATAAAGCTGCTATGAGCGTTCACATATAGGCTTTTGGGTGGATGTAAGTTTCACTTTTCTGGGTAAATGCCAGAGTGAGTATGATTTCTGTAAGTGTCTGCTTCATTTTTTATTAAGAAACGGACAATCTGTTTTCCAGAGTGGCTGGACCATTTTACATTTCCACGGGCAATGGATGAGCCTTTAGAGAGTTTAATGTTTAAGTCTGCATTTTGCTTGGTTTATGGTTGAATTCAGATTTCTCATCTGAAAACAGTATTAATTTCAAAACCTAAGTTCCAAGCTTGAGGAGGCTTTGAATCGGTGCATTTTAAGGTGAGAGCAGACGTTGTTTATTTCCTCTCTCCATCTCTCTGTGAGTGTGGGAGTCTGCTGGTGCCAACGCTGGGTGGGCAGGGGACCAGGTGACTCACAGCCTCACTGCCTGGCTCTTAACAGCAAACACTGCGGGCGTTGGGCCTGGGGCAGGGAGCACGTGACCCCCTGAGTCCCTGCCTGCTCTAAACTGGCTCATCAGCTTTTTTTTTTTTAACAAGATGAAAGGGTGAACATAGGACTAACCCCAGCGACTACAACTAGGGAGAGTTTTATAAATAAGAGTGCAAGGAGTCCAACCTTTTCACTAGTTCACTTATTAATTAGATACTTGACTCATTATAAAGAAACAGCTGGGAAGGTTTCTAGAGAGTCAGCTGATTAAAAGGAAAGATGATTTGAACACCCTGTTCGGTGTTCAATGTTTTCAGCTTTTTAATTTGCCTGCACAATGGTCAGAAGGAAATATTCTGACACCCTCCACCCCCTCTCCCAACCCACACTCCCCCACCCCCTCCCCCAGAAGCTCATTCCAGAACCTTGCAGCTGGGAAGTTCACCTTGATGTCTTATCCACATCCCCATTTTCACATGCAGTTCAGCCGATTTCTTTTTCTACTCTGTCTATACATAAATGGGCTTCCCTGATGGCTCAGTCAGTGGCCGAGAATCCACCTGCGATGCAGGAGATGCGGTTGGATCCCTGGGTTGGGAAGAACCCCTGGAGGAGGAAATGGCAACCCACTCCAGTGTTCTTGCCTGGAGAATCCCATGGGCAGAGAAGCTGGAGGCTACCGTTCGTGTGGTCACAAAGAGCTGGACACGACAGAGCACACACGTAAGGCAAGGCTGGATGTAAAAGCCTGTCTGAGAACTTACTGAACCCTGGAGCCATCTGCCAACTGTGTGGGGTTGAGAGAGGGAAGTAGGGCTCATCTCGGGCCTGGCTTAGGGCAAGCAGGTTCCTTCCTCTTTGTTATAACACTTCTTTAGAAGCTGAGTTTTCCAAAAGGAAAAATCCTTTCTCCTGTTTCCTTCTGCTCCGCTTTCAATTCTCTATACTTCTGGGAAGCAGCAAAAGTAAACTCAGTTTGCTCCAGCTTTTCTTCATCTTTTGGGGCATCTGTCCTTCCCTTCATTCCATACCTGGTCCCCGGCCTCACCCCCTCTGACCTCGCCTGGCCCCTGCAGGACCAGGGGATCAAAGGCCTCCATGGCCAGGGTACCACTGAGACCCAACGAAATGATGCCCATGGAGGCGCTGGGAAGCTGCAATAGGAAGAGGGCACCGGGAAGAAAAAGTGTGAGGCTGGGGGAGAGCAAGGCTGCTGAGAAGAACTGCAGAGGAGAGGAGCAGGAGCAGAGAGGAGCCACGTAAGAAGGACCCAGATTCCAACTCCCCAGAGACCCGGACCCACTTTGGCTTCCTGGCCCCAGGCCCAGCCCTTCCCCTCAGAGGCCCCTGATGTGTCCAGGTTCAGTCACACAGAGTCAGTTGAGGGGGATAAGCCTGGCTCTGTTGCTTAGTGGCTGTGAGACCCTGGGCAGGTGACTTAACCACTCTGAGCCTCAACGACGGGGCAGCATCAGCAAAGATCTGCTAAGACAACTCTGGGTTTGCAGTAAGGACTTTCCTGGAAGCATCCACACAAGAAATGTGAGCCCACACCACGTTATTGGTGGTGGTCATCCAAACCTCTTGCTAAAAACCGTGGGTCTTTGGGCTTCCCTGGTGGTCCAGTGGCCAAGACTCCTCACTCCCAGTGTAGGGGGTCCAGGTTCAATCTCCAGTCAGGGAACTAGATCCCACACACCGCAACTAAGAGTTTGTATGCCACAACTAAAGACCTGGCACAGTTAAATAAATAAATACAATTTTTTAGAAAGTGTGAGTCTCTCATGAACAAATTTCAGTTGCAAACCAAGAAATATTTACTGAGGTATTACTATTGTTCTAGATTCATGCTTTGCTCTCAGGGGGTTACAAGAATAAAAAGACACTAATAAACAATAAAAGGGATATGGTAAGTCATGGATCCTGTCTTAAAGGGGCGATGCATGAACATTAAAGAGCACTCTGAGACAGGGAAAAAGTAAGGGTGCATAGCCTCACTTGTTAAAGGCTCCTGGAGTGTAGGGACGCTGTCAGGACAAGCTTGCTCAGGGTGAGAATTTGGTATTCTTTCCAGGGTTTGGATTAAGGGATTAGATATTTGCTTGTTCTTACCAGGGCTTCCCAGGACTCAGAGGAGTGTATACACTCAGACTGTAAGGAAATGTATACAAACGTGTACACTCAGACTGCAAGGAAAGAGGAAGACAATCCCACTTAAATCCCATGTATTCACTCAACAAATATTTATTGAGCCCCTACCCCATGGCAACCACAGGACTGTAAAGAGGCAGAAGACAGACACGGCCCCCGCCTTGGGGAGTCTGATGCCTGACGGGGGCAGATGGAGCCTAGGTAGGAAGGACAGTAAGTGGTGCCCGTCATGTTTGGGAGAGAATGGAATGCCCAGGAATTTCTGCCCGCAGATAGGATGCAGCCTAGGGGATTGTTCGCACCATTGCTGCAAGGCTGAAAGGGCAGAGAGAAGAAGCTGAAGCCCCAGACGCTGATGAGTACACGAAGCGACTGCCATGCACCCAGGAGTCACGTGAGGGGTCACGTGAGGGGGGGCCCCACCCAGTGGGCTGTGGGCCTCGTGGGGAGGGGGTGTGCTGAGGCCAGTGGTCTCCCCAGAGCAGAGGCACAGGGACCCTAAGGTTGGGGAAAACCCCAAGGAGTGATGGCGACAGGACCTAGGAAAGCCTCCTTTCCTAGTCAACCCCCTCAAGTCCTCCCAGGGCCAGAACCTCGCAAGAATCCAGGTTCCAGACTTGCCTGATGGTCGGCGGCTCACTCCGTGCTCCCAGCGCAGGGGGCCCAGGTTCAATCCCTGGGCAGGGAGTTAGATCCCAAATGCTGCAACTAAGGACCTAGTCAAATTGTGTGCGTGCATGCTCAGGCGTGACCGACTCTTCATGGCCCCGTGGACTGTAAGTTGCCAGGCTCCTCTGTCCATGGGATTTCCCTGGGAGCAGTACTGGTGCAGGTTGCCATTTCCTGCTCCAGGGGATCTTCCTGACCCAGGGATTGAACCAGCCTCTCTTTCATCTCCTGCAATGGCTGGCAGATTCTTTACCACTGTGCCACCTGGGAAGCCCCTAACTATGACCTGGTGCAGGCAAATAAATAAATAAATATTAAAAAAAAAAACAAAACCTGAAAAAGACCAGTGGCAGAGCAGACCACAGCAAGACAGGTTTGAGCTGAGGGACCCTCGGAACTAACAGCCCACATCATCAGTTCTGCACACTCCCCGCCTTCAGGCCCTGTTCTTCCTCCAAGAATTCGGCTGAACCACATGCAACCCTCCCTGAGCTGGTGGCCTCTCTCAGTTCGGACAAGACAGGCCGCCAAGCCTGCTGCTGGAAGGCCAGGCCCCAGGAGAACTCCTCTCACAGCAGGTGCCCCGAAGGAAACAGCCGGGTGCCCTGGTACACTGTCGCCTGGACCGAGGCGCCCCAGATAGGAAGGCTCACCGATAAGCAGGCCCCGCCTGCAGCCAGCGCCCTACCGGGGGTGCTCTGCCTGGAGGACTTTCCCCGGGGCGAGGAGAGGTTTCTAGAGTGTTGTCCAGGCTGGCAGCGGCAGGAAGTAGGCCAGAGTGGGGCGGGATGGAGGAGCCCCACGTGGGTTCCCAGCCTTGATGCTCTCACCAGCCCTTCCCTGCTTCCTCCCCCGCCTTGCAGCCAGCCTGCCCCTCAGCTGCCGCTACCTAGACAGATGTCCTCTGTCTCGGCCAGCTCTGCTGCAGCAGGCGACAGGCCCACGGCTCCTCGGGGGCACAGCTCCATCACTCCTGCCGCAGGCAGCCCAGGGTGGGGTCTCCATGGACTCCCACCGGGGGGCCAGATAACACAGGTGTGGGGCTCCAGAGTCCTCTGATCTATTTCAAAGACGTCACACACACCCCCTCCGCCAGCCCCTTCCCTTGGAGGGATTCTCTGCCCCTACTTGCCCATCTGACTCTCTCTGCCCACATGATGCTGGGTGGGAGGAGTAGTATGTTTGTTTGAACATCCTCTTCTCTCTCTCTTTTTTTAAAATTTATTTGGCTGCTCTGGGTCTTAGTGGCACATAGAGTCTTCAGTCTCCTGGCTGCAGGTTCTAAGTTGCAGCATGTTGGATCTAGTTACCTGACCAGGGAGCAAACCCAGGTGCCCTGCATTGGAAGCTCAAGAGTCTCAGCCACTGGACCACCCTGAACACTGTCCTCTTTGACAGGACGTTCTTGGCTAGCCCTTCCTATGTGTGAGGGTATGGGTGAGGATAAAACAGATGGGTGTTTGTTCCCATTTGGTCCCAGCTCCTGGCAGAAATGGGCTTCCCAGGTGGATCAGTGGCAAAGAATCTGCCTGACAAGCAGGAGACTCAGGTTCCACCCTTGGGTCAGGAAGATCCCTTGGAGAAGGAAATGGCAACCCACTCCAGTATTCTTGCCTGGGAAAGCCCATTGACAGAGGAGCCTGGTGGGCAACAGTCCATGGGGTCCCAAGAGTCAGACACGACTTAGCGACTAAACAACAACAACTTGGCAGAAATGCCCGTCCGTGTCTGGGCCAGTGGGGGGCCAAGAAGGCGTCAGGGCCGGCCACCTGGGTGGGCAGCAGGCCCACAAAAGCGAGCCTGAGCTGCCAGTGAGTGGAGAGTCCAACAGGCTGCCTCCTGCCTCCTGCCCAAGTCGGTCAACAGCACACGCTGGGCACCTGTGCGTCATGCCAGGCTCCCTGCCCCACACCAACGACTCAAGACCACAGGGCAGAGTCCTCCATCCAGGAGCTAGGGGGGAGTAAGCAAGAGCAGCTGCCTGGAGGAGGTGACATTGGTCCAGCACCTGTTTTCGAGGATCTGGCCTGAGACTAGCAGGGAAGGAGCAAGCTGGGCAGGAGTCCCCGGGGACTCCTTGGGTCCTCGGAGCCTAAGGGCAGGAACACCGCCACTGGTCACAAGAAGTCAGCAGTTCCTGGGGGAAGGAGGAGGTGGGACCTCCCCTGAGCCCAGGGGCTCACTGGAGGACTTCCTGGGGACAGCGTGAAGGGTCACAAGATTAATAAGCACAGTGGAGCCAAGAAGGGAGGTGGTGGGGCTGGGGAATGGGGAAGTCTGTCCACGAGGCCACTGTGGGGAGCAATATGCATTTATACTGCTTCTTTACATCTTTCCTGTATTTTCTAACTGTACTAAGGTACACAAGCTTTTTATAAAAAGTGGAGGGATGTGTTCCCCAAAAGGCTTAGTTGTTTTTTTTTTTTTAGGAATAAGAATGTTTTTATTATCCTAGTTTATATTACATTGTAAATCTGTACTGTTGAGTCAATGAGAGGTTGGGCCAGTGGGAAGGGGGGGGCCGGGTCTGAATGGTGGGTGCGGTCCTAGGGGAGGAAGCGATGGAGGGAGGGGAGGAAAGCAGAGGGCCTGGCCTCTGAATCACCAGCCCCTCCCTACGGCATCCTGCCCCTCCTGGGCTCACACCCCAGGGCAGGCACTGATTTCCCCGGCGTGGGGCCAGCCCAGGCCTGAGAGCTCTTGAGGGTACCAGGAGCTCCTAATATGGCTTGTTCTGCAGGGGGCGGGTGGACGGAGCTGTGGCCTGCTCCATTGTTTCTGGAGTGGACCGGATAAGACAGGGGTCCTCGTGGGAGTTCAAGGGGCCTGGGCAGGCAATTTCCTGTCACCCTTAAAGCCACAGAGAGAAAATTCTCATTGACTGTTTTGGAAGGGTCCTGGGTTGAATCATGGCGCCTAGAGCTTCCACATAAAGCCGGTGGTTTGGGAGTCCGGGACCGCAGCCCAGGCCGGCCACATGGCCCCTGCTCATGGGTACTTGTGGGAGGTCGCTTGATCTCTCAGAACCGGCTTCCTCCCCCATCAGAGGAGGTGACATGCCAGCCCAAAGAGCTTCACAGGCTGCAGAGATGGTGGCAATCAGAACCCACATGGGCGCTGGGCTTCCTGCGCCGCCCACAGGGAGGGCCGCAGCCAGGTGAGGACTTCAGGGGTGCTTGCCCTCTCCCCCCCCCCGGGAGGGCCTGAAAGAGGCTGGGCCCCTATCCACTAGCTGTGGAGGCCCTGGTGCCTTTATGCCAAGTTCCATCACCGCAGACGGAGGACGTTCCAGGAGCTCCTCCGAGTTTCCCTTCTCCCTTCCTCTCAGAGGCTCACACTTCCCACACAGACCTCAGCGTGGTCCCCCGGGGCCAGGCCACCAGAGCTGCGAGCTGATGCCAGGGAGGGTATGGGGGGTGCTCTGGGGGGCAGGGGGCCCACACCAGCCTGGACTGAGGCTCTTGGCAGAAGGAGGCAGACTGGAGCTAGGGGTCCACTCCTGGCCGTGATGCACGGAAAAAAATGTGTTTCCGTGGCAACTTTGTGTGTGTGTGTGTGTGTGTGTGTGTCTGTGTGTGACTAATTAAAACAAAAGATTCAGGAAACGGTATTTCCCCTTCCTATGAATAATCCACAGTATTTTCTTCACTAGTCTACTTACCTGTTTTTTTCAAACCCAGCTACTTTTTATTGAAGTAAAGTTGATTTACTATGTTGTGTTAGTCTCAGATGCAGAGCAAAGTGATTCATATATATTCTTCCAGATTCTTCTCCATTGTTTTTGTTTTAGATAGATTTACTCATTTATTTGCGGCTGAGCTGGGCCCTCGGTGTTCTGGTGGGCTTTCTCTGGTCGCAGTGAGTGGCGGCTGCTCTTGTTGCAGGGCACAGGCTCTTAGCGAGGGGGCTTCAGCAGCTGTGAGCACTGGCCTAGCTGCTAAAGTCCTGCGGGACCTTCCTGGACAAGGGGTTGGATCCATGTCCTCTGTACTGCAAGGTGAACTTGTAGCCACTAGACCACCAGGGAAGTCCCCCTCCATCACGGGTTTTCACAAGATACTGCACATAGTTTTTCCTGTGCTATACAGTAGGTCCTTGCTGTTTATCTGTTTCATACATAGCGCTGTGTGTCTGTTAATCCCAAACCCCAGGTGCATCCCTCCCTCCCCTTTTTCCTTTGGCAACCGTGAGTTTGCTTTCTATGTCTGTGAGTCTGTTTCTGTTTTGTAATAAACTCCTTTGCATCTTTATAAGATTCTACGTGTAAGTGATCTCATAAGACATTTGTCTTTGCCTGACTTTCTTCACTTAGTATGACCATCTCTAGGTCCATTCATGTTGCTGCTAGTCTATTTAAATTTTTTTTAATGTTTATTTGTTCATTTGGCTGCTCCAGGGCTTGTTGTGGCGTGTGGGGATCTTCTGTCTTCATTGTGACATGCAGGATCTTTACCTTCCTGACCAGGAGTCGAACCCCGGGCCCCCTGCCACTGGACCACCAGGGAAGTCCCTACTTAACCTTTTAATGCCGGTAGTGAGCAGGTGGATTTCATCACCCACTAACAGATCTCAGCCGCCGTTTGGAAGGCTGGACGCTGGGCGCGCTGCACAGGCTCCGGAGACTGCTGGGTGGTGGCTGAGTTTGGCCTGGGGATTCCGGGAAGCCAAGTGGGGGAGTTCTAAGAGGTGGGGAAGTTCATGAGAGCAGACTCTCCTCCCAGGTCCTTAGCAGTGCTGTGACGAGGGCTGCCACTGGCTCAGAATGGCTGGAACAGAAGGGAAGTGGAAGACCTCACATTCCCAGAAGCCCGGAGGAGCTGGCGGGCTCTGACTAGGCTGGTTCTTTGGCAGCACAGTTGTGTCATCCAACCCAGCCTCTTCCTGTCTCTCTCCTCTTCCTCATTATAGCTCCAGGCCTAAACCCAGACAAGCCATGGCCAGAGCAAGGGCAGAACTCTCTCATCCCTGAGGCAGGGAGAAACCCTTCCCAGGACCCCGAAGCCTTGCATCTGTGTCCAGGGTGGTCACAGGCTGTGGACACATACCCTGTGTGGGACAACACAGCCAAGAGCTATGTTGAGCCTGATGGATGCTGGAAAGTCACCTGCTACATCTCCTGCCCCCCACCCCCACCCCACTGCCCACCAGTACACCCAGTTGGGCAATTTATTCCATAGGAAGAATTTATGTATTTATCTTATCGCTCCTCGGGCTTTTCTCTAGTTGTGGCACGCAGGGCTACCCTCTAGTCATGGTGCTCAGGCTTCTCTTTGCAGGGGCTTCTTTGGCTGTGGCGCGTGGGCTCCAGGGCGGGTGGGCTGCGGTGGTTGCAGCACGTGAGCTCAGCAGTTGCGGCCCCCGGGCTCTGGAGCACAGGCCCAGCAGTGGTGCACACGTTTAGTCGCTCCGCAGCATGTGGGATCTTCCCGGATCAGGGATCAAACCCATGTCCTTTGCACTGGCAGGCGGCTTCTTTACTACTGAGCCACCAGGGAAGCCCCATGGAAAGAATTAAAAAAAGACAGCTCTCTCTGCAGTGTTACCTACTGTGGCATCATCTATAACAAGGAAAAGCTAGAAACATCCACCCTCTTTGCCCTGGGGCCTCATTGAGTAAATGAAGTTTTATCAACGTGATGGAATGTAATGGCAGCATTGAAAGTACAGGCGGGCCTCATTACTCACAGATTCTGCGTTTCCAAGTTCCCTTGCTCACCAAACTTTATTTGTAACCCCACAATCCATACTTGAGGTGTTGTCACACAGATTCGAAGACATGTGTCATTCGAGGCAGAGCAGAAAAAAATTCGAGTCACAAATCTGAGACACATACATTTCAACCTGAGGTCAATGCCTGCCTTCCTAAATGCATGCTTAGTTGTTCAGTCATGTCCAACTCTTTTTGACCTTTTGGACTATAGCTTGCCAGGCTCATCTGTCCATGGGATTTTGCAGGCAAGAATACTAGAGTGGGTTGTCATTTCCTCCTCCAGCAGATCTTCCAAGCCCAGGGATCGAATCCATAGCTCCTATGTCTCCTGCATCACAGGTGGATTCTTCACCCACTGAGCCAGTGGGGAAGCCCTTGCCTTAGTATTAACTAGTATTAACTATGAGCCCTTGCTCATACTATTAACAGGGTCCTTTCCCAAGTCTGTTTAGTGTCCCACCTTGCTAATTTTTGTGCTTGGCTTTTTGTTGGTGATTTTAGTTTTCAAAATAGCCCAAGTACACTGCTGAAGTTATGTCTCGTGTTCCTAAGTTTGGCAAGGCAGTGACTTGCCTTACATAGAAAGTAAGTGTTACAAAAATAAACTCAAAATGGATTAAAGATCTAAATGTAAGACCAGAAACTATAAAACTCCTAGAGGAGAACATAGGCAAAACACTCTCCGACATAAATCACAGCAAGATCCTCTATGACCCACCTCCCAGAATATTGGAAATAAAAGCAAAAATAAACAAATGGGACCTAATGAAACTTAAAAGCTTTTGCACTACAAAGGAAACTATAAGCAAGGTGAAAAAGACAGCCCTCAGATTGGGAGAAAATAATAGCAAATGAAGAAACAGACAAAGGATTAATCTCAAAAATATACAAGCAACTCCTGCAGCTCAATTCCAGAAAAATAAATGACCCAATCAAAAAATGGGCCAAAGAACTAAACAGACATTTCTCCAAAGAAGACATACAGATGGCTAACAAACACATGAAAAGATGCTCAACATCACTCATTATTAGAGAAATGCAAATCAAAACCACAATGAGGTACCATTACACGCCAGTCAGGATGGCTGCTATCCAAAAGTCTACAAGCAATAAATGCTGGAGAGGGTGTGGAGAAAAGGGAACCCTCTTACACTGTTGGTGGGAATGCAAACTAGTACAGCCACTATGGAAAACAGTGTGGAGATTCCTTAAAAAACTGGAAATAGAACTGCCATATGACCCAGCAATACCACTTCTGGGCATACACACTGAGGAAACCAGATCTGAAAGAGACACATGCACCCCAATGTTCATCGCAGCACTGTTTATAATAGCCAGGACATGGAAGCAACCTAGATGCCCATCAGCAGATGAATGGATAAGGAAGCTGTGGTACATATACACCATGGAATATTACTCAGCTGTCAAAAAGAATTCATTTGAATCAGTCCTAATGAGATGGATGAAACTGGAGCCCATTATACAGAGTGAAGTAAGCCAGAAAGATAAAGAACATTACAGCATACTAACACATATATATGGAATTTAGAAAGATGGTAACGATAACCCTATATGCAAAACAGAAAAAGAGACACAGAAATACAGAACAGACTTTTGAACTCTGTGGGAGAAAGTGAGGGTGGGATGTTTCAAAAGAACAGCATGTATACTATCTATGGTGAAACAGGTCACCAGCCCAGGTGGGATGCATGAGACAAGTGCTTGGACCTGGTGCACTGGGAAGTCTCAGAGGAATCGGGTGGAGAGGGAGATGGGAGGGGGGATCGGGATGGGGAATACGTGTAAATCTATGGCTGATTCATATCAATGTATGACAAAACCCACTGAAATGTTGTGAAGTAATTAGCCTCCAACTAATAAAAAAATAAATTAATTAATAAAAAAAAAAAGAAAGTAAGTGTTAGGTAAGCATTTAGTTATAGAGCTGTTGGGGACAGCTCGATATTAATGGATTAACATTACATATTAAGTATATTGAATAATGTGTCTTTAAACAGAAAGACACATAAAACAAAGTTATATGTTGATCAGTTGATGACGATATTTTGACCACAAGCTTATAGGAACATAGTCTGTATTTCCCAAGGAGCGATGATTCGCGATTCACACCTAAACATGCCAGTGTTCAGGGCAACTTGACAGAACTACCTAGAACAACAAGTTATTATTAAGCCATGTAGCAAAATAGAAAAATACCAAAAAAATTGAATACAAAATGTATGTTCCCCACAATTTGCAACCAGCACTAGGCCCCAAAAGGAACAAAACATAATAAAGACTTCCTCTGCTGATAACATTAATCTTATTTTTACAATCGATTTAAAATCTTAGGATTGAAAAAATGATTAACAGATCTAGGGACTTCCCTGGTGGTCCAGTGGTTAAGACTCATGCTTCCATTAAAACGGACATGGGTTTGATCCCTGGTCTAGGAATTAAGACTCCACATGCCGCACAGTCGGAAGATAAAACACAGATCTGATTCCTGTTGTACCATTTAAACCATTAAATCACCCTGGGGTTGAGGCATTCTGAGTGCGCGGTACCAAAGTCCCGAGGGATGCCTGTGCTGGCCTCGGTGACACCAACAGGGGGCGCTCTGTTTGAAGGGGCTGTGACTCTCCGGGCGTTTTGCAACAGAATTGCCAGACGGGCTCCAAACAACAGCTCCCGCATGGGCCTCATCTTACTCTTCCCTTTAAAGGATGTGCATCAAACATATAGTGGTACATTCATGTTACGGCAGCCCTACCCCCAGTAGCTGAAAGGTGGAAGCAGCCCGTGTGTCCATCAGAGGACGAATAAATAAAATAGACATGAGGGGACTTCCCTGGTGGTCCAAAACAGGGGACGCAGGTTCCATACCCGGTCGGGGAACTAAGACCCCACATACCGAAGCCTGCACTCCAGAGCCTGAACGCCGAAGCTAAGACCTGGCACAGACAAAAATGAGTAAATAAATAAATACTTTGCAAATAAAATAGATACGTGGTGTATTCATATGATGGAATACTGCCGTCCTCAGTCACTGAGTTGTGTTTGGCTCTTTGCTACGCTGTGGACTGTAGCATGCCAGACTCTTCTGTCCATGGAGTTTTCCAGGCAAAAATACTGGAGTGGGTTGCCATTTCCTTCTGCAGGGGATCTTCCCGACCCAGGGACTGAACCCAGCTCTCCCACATTGTAGGCAGATACTTTACAGTGTGAGCCCCCCGGGAAGCCTCTGAACTGTACATTTAAAAGCAGTTAAAAAGGCACACTTTGTTCAGTGTATTTTATCACAATTTTGGGAAGGTAAACAATGGCCAAGGGACTTGGAGTCATACAATGTGGGCCGTGGCTACTTGAATGTGAGGGACAATAGTTTTCTTCATTTTGAAACATCTCAGCATCGGAGGGGGCCCCAAAGTGGTCCTGGTTCCCATCGTGGACAAGCCAGGCCTTGTCCTTCATTCAGCTCATTGTTTCCGGGCCATCAGAGGGAGCAGGAGCCCGCAGTTCACTTGGCCCCCTCACCTCCTGGGCCTCCCTGTCCCGAGTCTGGCCTTTTCTTCTTTGCTTTTTGGGTGTTTATTTCTCTATTTGCCCTCGTTGGGTCTTCTGTTGCAGCACACAGGTTCAGCAGTTGCAGCGTGTGGGCGTCGTTGCTCCGCAGCGTGTGGAATCTTAGTTCCCTGGCCAGGGGTTGAACCCTCGTCCCCTGCATTGCAGGGTGGATTCTTAACAACTGGACCGCCAGGGAAGTCCCACGAGTCTCGCCTTTTTCCTGCAGCTTGTGTTCACCTGAGGACCAGTGAAGGGGAGGAGGGGCCACCAATGCTTTGTGAAGATTAAGCCCCGTGGTAAGGAAAGGAATGCAGTGTCAGTGGTGAGTGGGCCAGCCAGGCTGAAATAACGCCCAGCTATGCAGAAAAACCTGCCACTGGTATCACCCAGAGTATCGTATGGCCAGCACCTCCTCCTATTCTCAACCCCATGACGGGCCCCACCGGGACCACACCTCCCAGCTGCGGCCAGGAGCCCAGGTGCAGCCCTAAGCCTGGTGTCTTTCAGCTCCTCCTCCCCCTCACACGGGGTCATTGCTAGGGCAGCTCTGTCTTCACAGGCAATCCGAGTGAAGCTCACGGCCCCGGGGCAGTGCGCCCAGCCCCTGCACCTAGCCCCTCGGAGGCCCCCTGGCTCTCCTCCTGCTTTGTCCCGTTAAGACAGATCCACTCTCCCCAAAGGAACGGCAGTTCTCCTCTTGTCACTCCCGTTCAAAATCTTTTCAGAAGTCCTTGTTGGAGTGTGGTTGCTTTCCAGCGTTGCCCTGGTTTCGGGTGTGCAGCGGAGTGTACGGGTTATACACGCGCATGTACCCACTCTGTTCAGACTGTTTCCCACATCGGTCCCTACAGAGCGCTGAGTCTCCCTGCGCTACGTGTGCCCAGCCACGCAGCCGTGTCCGACTCTTCGTGACCCTGTGGGCTGTAGCCCTCCAGGCTAGCTGTCCATATGTGGACATATATGGATGCATATGTCAACCCCAATCTCCCAATTTATTTCTCCCTCTCCCCCTTCTCCCTTGGTAACCATAAGTTTCTTTTCTACATCTGAGACGCTGTTTCTATTTTGTAAATAATTTTGTTTGTACCATTTTTTAAGAGTCCACTTATAAATGGTATCATATGATATTCATGTTTCTCTTTCTGACTTACCTCACTCAGTATGCCAGTTGCTAGGTCCATTCATTTTGCTGCAAAATCTTTTGACTTTTGAAGCGAGCCCTCATCATCCAGTCCAGTGTCCTTCTTTCTTTTTCAATGTGTATATTGGTGATTTGGATTCATTTAAAAGATCTTGTCTCTGAGCCAAGAAATTCTCTCCCAGGAGGCCAGGGCATGACTGGTTCATTGGGTCTCATTCCAGAAATATTCAAACCAATGCACATATACACATACATACGCTTATACATTCTCTTCTTCTTCTATGTAAATCATAGCACTCTGGGCACGCTGCTCTCTGCCTTGTACAATGCTAGGGTTTGTTCTATTCTGATATACAGAGTTTTTCATTCTCTTTGAAGGCTGCTGAGTTTTCCGCTGTATGACATAATTGCTTTCACAACCCACCACCCCCCCCCCCACACTGGATGAAACATTTGGGATGCTTCTTTATCTTTCTGTAACCAGCAAGCTTCAGTAAACAACCTTGTACATTCACCATTTTGCGCATGTGCGTTGTCTATAGGACAAATTCCCAAAGTGAAATTACTGGGTCAAAGAGTATATGCATTTAATATCTTGATCAACAACATCAAAATAGTAGACTGGCTGATGGCACCGTTATCTATCCTGGAAATGGTAACGGATTCCGACCTGGGGACTGCAGGTGGCCTTGGAGGGACTGTGAGTCCCCACATTTGTAGATGAAGTCACGCATGTATGCAGGCACATTTTTCTAGGTGACCAAAGCTTTCATCACCTCCTTAGAAGGATCTGTGCCCCCTCAATGCTATCTCATCTCCTCACCGATTGGTGTCCCAGCTCTTCCAGAAGTGAACCTCCTATCCCTCAGGAACACAGGCCTTGGACTTTCCCTCTCCTGGGTCTTTCTTGGGGAAAAGTCCCTCCCATATCCTTATAGCTAATAACATGGCCAACAATGGTTACTTAACACTCACCCTGTGCATGAGAGACTCATCTAATGCTCACAGGAACCAGAAGAGAGGAGTCCTCCCCACCTCCTCTGATTGATGAACCAGGACATGGATGCAGAGATGAGTTAAATAACCTGCCCCTTTAGCAGAGCTAGGATTTGAACCCGGAAGCGTCAGTACTGCTTGTGCATGAACTGGAGTGGAAGAGCCTGGAAGCCACAGGATGGGCCCTGGGGCTTCTCAGTCTTCACTGCTTCATCCCGGAAAATTTTTAACAATGCAGCCTCTCTCACCAACTCCATCGGAATCTCTGGGGCAACACCCAGACCTTGGGGCTCCCTCAAAGTCCCCGGATGGTCCCAGGAGTAGCAGGACTCAGGGGGTGGCCTGAGGGTTAAGGTTCAGGATTTTATGTATTTTAGAAGCTCCTTACCCTTATGCCACCCTTTTGGCATAATTCTTTTCCTTTATTAAGCATTTTTCAAAATAATAATTATTGACGGTACAGTGGTGAACATGGCTGCCTTCCAAAATAATAAGCATCCTCCAAAAATGACCCAAGTAGGGCTTTTAAAAGCATCATTTTCAACTCATGGATTTCAGCTTGGTTGATACAGTCCAACCCACTGGTGGTGCAGTGGTAAAGAACCCGCCTGCCAATCAAGAGAGGAGGGTTCGATCCCTGGGTTAGGAAGATCCCCTGGAGAAGGAAATGGCAACCCACTCGAGTATTCTTGCCTGGGGAATCCCATGGACAGAGGAGCCTGGTGCATTATAGTCCACGAGGTCGCAAAGAGTCTGACAAGACTGAGTGACTAGGCGCAATCCATAGTAGTTATTATATTTATCTGAAGGTCAAATTGCCCCATCTTTAGTCAGCAGCAACCTTCTGAATCCTTCTGACCTAACCCCAAGAGCCTTGAAAACATTTTGCTGTCTGCTCTGATGATATGTCAACTTCCCCAGCCCCGACCTGTAATTGGCCGTTGCTCCTGACTGCATCTGGGTGCTGTTACCCCACTTCTCATCCTCTAGCTCTTTAACCAGCTCTCTAAATGTGGGGGGCCTATTCTTCATGTTTCAGAGGAGAATGAGTAATAAATAAACTTACTGTTAAGCTCTACCCTCCCTTAAGTGATCCCTTCCAGTTTCAGTTCAACCTTTAGAAAACGCACAGGTGAGTAATCTGTGTTTGTTCTTAAGAAACAGACTGCCAAAATGGTACTTGAAATACACTTGCTTGAAATATCTGCCTTTAATACAATCTTCTTCCAAGTTAAAGGCCAGCCCTCAACATCTAAAAATATCTCCAGCTCTTGAGATATCCAAAAATGAGGGTTAAAAGGAGAGAATGATTTAGGTTGCCAAGCAAATTTGGAAAGCTAAATATAAGTTTAGAAAAAAAAGTCAAGGCAAATATTCAAAATTATTTTCTCTGTATTGAATCCAACCGAGGCTGCTTGAGACAGAAACAGGATAGCAAACTCCACTGGTTTTAAATTCACCTGGAGTTTGGCCGTGGCCTTGGTTCCCTTCTAATGTTCAGAAGATAGAGGGTGTGGAAATAAAAAGTAAATAACATTCCTTTGCGTAAAGCTGATTGTGCAACCTTTACGCCAAGAAGCGGGGCAATTTGAGTAGATTCTCCCAAATGCTCAGGGGCCCTGCCCTTGGGGCATGATAGTGAGGAGGAGAGACCCACCAGGGCCCTGCTCTGTGGCCCACGTGGCCTCGGACCTCTGTCCCTCCTTCCATTTCCTTCTCCAGATGCTCCCCACGAGGGCGGCGTCTCACACGCTGTGAGAGTGAAGTGCAGACACATGGAAGATGCACGTGTGGAAGTGTCTGCTCAGGGTGGCCTCTGATGGCAGGAGCTGGGGTGGGGAGACGCTTTGCCAGCTCTGAGGGGCCTGGTGGGGCTGAGGCAGGGAAGCTGGCAGCAAGAGGAGGCAGGTATCAAGTGGCAGCTCTCCATAGAGAGCCCACGGGAGTTTGAATTCCTGTACAGACGAAATGAGGCCATCTGAACGAATGCATTTTATTTATATATTTTTTGTGCTGGGTCTTCATTGCTGTGTGTGGGCTTCCTCTAGTTTCAACAAGTGGGGGCTACACTTGTTGTGGAGTGCGGGCTCTAAAGAAGGGGCTCAGTAGTCGTGGCACACACGCGTGGGTGGGATCTTCCTGGATCAGGGTGGAACCCATGTCCCCTGAATATCCAGTTGGATTCTTTTCTTTTTTTCCCAGTTGGATTCTTAACCACTGGACCACCAGTGGGGAATGCACCTCTGTGAATGCACTTTATAACCTTAAAGCCCCTAGTGAACGAGAGCTAGTGGTGGCGGGTTTACCATCGTGGTGGTTTAGTTGCTAAGTTGTGTCTGACTCTTTGCAACCCCATGGACTATAGTCCACTAGGCTTCTGTGTCCATGGAATTCTCCAAGCAAGAATACTGGAGTGGGTTTCCATTTCCTTCTCCAGGGGGGTCTTCCCACCCATGGATTGAACCTGGGTCTCCTGGGTCAAGTGGACTGTTTACCAACAGGGAAGCCCATGGGTTTATCATTGAGTCATTCCAAAGAATGCTCTTTGACACCCTCCCTACCTGCTTTTCTCCAGGTGCTGGGCTGGGCACCAGGAATACATCGGTGAATGGCACAGACCATTCTCTGCCCTCAGAGGTCTCATGTGAGTGTAAAATTTTATAGGTTTCACGGTCACTAAGCCCTGAATGCCATTGCCGCTAACAACCAGCACTGCTTGGGTACTGGCGGTGGGCCAGCATCTCCAGGCGTTTCTCATGCCTTGGTGGGGCAGGTGCCCCCAAGCCATGCCCTGCACCTCCCTCAGCGTCGGCCACTGGTCACTGTGATCAGCAGGCAAGAGCCCGGCTCAGGAGGACAGCAGCTCTTGCTCCTCCACTCTTCCTGCTGGAACGAGGCGGCCCCGCTCGCTCATGGGCAGTCCCGCGTCCAGCCTGGGACTTCCAGTTCACCTGGAGATTGTTTGTTGAGGCCTGGGGCAATGTGCTGTCAGAGGCAGCCAGGCTTCCAGGGATGTTCCCAACCTGCAAGAGGTTAAGAAGCTCTGCCTCGTGGTACACTCCCTGGTCTCTTCTGGCTTCTCTTCGGAAGAGCCTGAGAACTCTCCATAAATTCAAAAGTGCTTTTACCTCCAGGACAACAGCAGTGGGAGCCCCATAAGGGATGGGGTGACTTATTTATGTCTGAAAGTGAAAATGTTAGTCCCTCAGTTGAGTCCCACTCTTTTGCAACCCATGGACTGTAGCATGCCAGGCTCCTCTGTCCATGAGATTTCCCAGGCAAGAACACTGGAGTGGTAGCCATTCCATTCTCCAAGGGATCATCCCGATCCAGGGATCAATCCCTGGCCTCCCAAACTGCAGGCAGATTCTTTACCATCTAAGCCACCAGGGAAGCCCCTGAAGAGTGCTTAACCAAAGCCAGAGGAGGACAGAGATGGGAAATGTGCAAAGCACATCACACTCAACACCAGCCAGTGAAGCCCCTTCTGTGTTTTCTCTTGCAGATATTTGGGGTCTGGGTCTGGATCCTGGTGGCAGCCACGCAGGTAGCAAGCCCACTGCTACAAGGATGGGTGATGTACGTCTCGCTCACCTCCTTCCTCATCTCCCTGATGCTCCTGTTGTCTTATGTGTTTGGATTTTACAAAAGATATGAGTCCTGGAAAATTCTGGTAAGAATCAGGGAGAGAGACCCAGGGCCTGAGGCTCCTCCCAGACCATTGTCCTGGGCGCGGTGAGGACAAACACGGGTGGGAGGAGGAAGCCTCCTGGGTGGGAGGAGGAACCAGAGACGCTTGCTGGGCTGGGCCCCTGGGGAATCTCAACATTTTATCTGAATGTGTCTACTATCAGACCGTGATGCTGGGAAAGACTGGGGTCAGGAGGAGAGGGGGCAACAGAGGATGAGACAGTAGGATGGCATCATTGACTTAATGTGTTGTAGCCACGCGTTCTGGGAAACAAACTCACTAAGGAGGACAACGCAGATAGTGGAGTGCAGTTTATTACACCAGCGGGCCCAAGGCGGAGTCTCCTCTTAGCCAAGGACCCTGACCAGTTTTTGTGAAAACCTTATATACCCTAAGTGTACATGGTTAAACCCACCTCACCAAATTTCCTGAAACTAGTCTGGACAAGGTAAAAGAGAGATACTATCAAAGTTGACCCATGATTCGCGCATCATAAGCCTAGGTAGTTAAACAGTGGACATTTATCAGTAGGCCGGTGGTGACGCCCCATAAGCATAGTGGGGTTTATGCCCTTGTTCTGTTACAGAGATAATTAGCACACATTTTAGGTGACAAAGAGTCTAGGTACCAGTCCTGAGGCTTCTTCATCCGGGGGGCCTGGTTTTTCCATTGGTATGTCATTTCCATAGATGCTGGGCATAGAGCTCAAAGTCCACAGTCCGGCCCAGGATGGAGTCCTGCTTTCAAGGTGAAGCCTGGTCTGTCTGTTTCCTCCTTCAAATGGACATGAGTTTGAGCAAACTCCAAGTGACAGTGAGGTACAGAGGAGCCTGGCATGCTGCAGTCCAAGGAGTCAGACATGACTTAGCAGCTGAACAACAACTGTTAGATAGGGCTTCCTAGGCGGTGCAGTAGTAAAAAATCCATCTGCCAATGCAGGACATGCAGGAAACATGGGTTTGATCCCTGGGTTGAGAAGATCCCCTGGAGGAAGAAATGGCAACCCACTCCAGGATGCCTGCCTGGGAAATCCCATGGACAGAGGAGCCTGGTGGAGTACAGTCCACGGGGTCGCAGAGTTAGACACGACTTATCTACTAAACAGCAACAACTATTAGATGGGAATGAAAGCTTTCCTCTGCCGGAATCCATCCTGCTTTGCACTCCCCTCCACTGCCTCCCTTTATAGGGATATACGCACAGCCCAGCTCCTCCCGTAGCAAGCACATCCTGACACATTTTCCCTCTAATTTTAATTTATGGTAAAATCATTTGAGCAGTATTGAAAGAAATATAGTAGGAAAAGAATAACCCCGATCTCAAGGTCTTACCACCATCACCTATCACAATTCATTCTTCCCTATTCCTGGCAAATTTTATGCAAAATGTATAAATCTCACTGAACCAATCATTTTAGATGTAGAGCCTTTCATTTATTATTATGCCATCCATTAAATATTTTTCATGTCATCACACCATCCGGATAACCATTGGAAATATTTCCCTATTGAACAATTCAAAACAGAAGTAGGGAGGATTGTATTGATATTATGGATCCTCATGTAACCATAACCCAGATTCCAGCATTTTCAAGACTATCACGTTTGCTTCACCTAGCTTTTTTTTCTCCTAAAGAATCTTAAAGTAAATCCCAAACACCATGTCATTCCATTCTACACACTTCACTTCAGAATACCTCCAAAAAATACACAAGCTTTCTTACATTATCAAACTTACATAAAGTTAATGATAATTCCTCATTATCATCAAAGACACAGGTCACAGTCCTGGAAAATTATAACTGTCCCCCATTATAACGCAGTCACTTCCCTGCTGGCTCAGACAGTAAAAGCATCTGCCTACAATGCTGGGTCGATCCCTGGGTGGGGAAGATTCCCTGGAGAAGGAAATGGCAACACACTCCAGTACTCTTGCCTGGGAAAAATCCCATGGATGGAGGAGCCTGGTAGGCTACAGTCCATGGGGTTGCAAAGAGTCAGATACAACTGAGCGACTTCACTTTCTTTCCCATTATAGCTGAAATATGTTTTTGCAGTCGACCTGTTTGAATCGGGGTCCTCACCAGGCCCACTTGCACTTGGTAGTGATGCTTCTTGAGTACCTTTAATCTACTTTTCAATAGGTGGTTGCCAAACCACGAAAGACACCGGAATTCTTGGCCTCCAGAGGAGAAGAATTCAACCCGAGGCCAGTGATGAGGCTGATCGCTCAGAACTTTAGTGTAATAAAGCTTTACTAAAGTATAAAAGAGATAGAGCAAGCTTCTGACATAGACATCAGAAGGGGGCAGAAAGATTGCCCCCTGCCAGCCTTTAAGTGGTGTGTTATATATCTATCAGCAAGCTGTTAATTAGAGAAAGGAAAGGTCTCAAAACTCAGAGACTGGCGCCAGGCCCCTCACCCACAACATGCATTTTGAGATAACATTGGCACAAGGTGAGTTGTCCCAGGCCATAAAATGATTGACATGAATCTTGAAGAAAGGCAGGTTTCCAAGCAAAAACAGTCTCATTACCATAGCTTAGGGGAACATTTGCATGAGTAAAACATACTGGTTTGTCATGTAGGTTCTGAGTCTTAGGTGGAACCAACTTGAAGACAGAGTCTAGGGTAAATACATAGTTCATTAACACAGCTTAAGACAAATATTTCCATGAGAAAAACACATTGGTTAGCTCAAGGTTTGAGAAAAGTTAAGTTCAGGTGGAGCCAGGTGTCTTCATGGCAGCAGAGAATTTTAAGAGAAACCTCTTTTTAAATTTGTATAGAGAAGGGGGAGAAAATCTAACACTTGTTTGTTTCCTCCTGCCGCTTGAGAGATAAAAACTGTCTGACACTTGCAGCCTATTTTCTCCGTTTGGAGACCCCTGGCCTTCCTTCCTTCCTTCCTACCTTCTCACTATCATGGTTTTCCTTGCCGGTGACTTGCTGAAAAAACTGGGTGGTCAGCTGTCCCACAGACCAGGGGTTCCCCCACCTCCAGGATCTAATGTCTGATGATCTGAGGTGGAGCTGATATAATAATAATAGAAATAAAGTGAACAATAAATGTAATGCGCTTGAATTATCCTGAAACCAACCCCCCACCCATGGTCCATGAATAGAAATTGTCTTCCACAAAACCAGTCCCCGGTGCCGGAAAGGCTGGGGCCCGCTGCTGTAGAAGGTCCCGCATTTTGGTTTGTTTGCGTCTTCCTGGTGTGACTTGACTCGCTCCTCTAATCCCTGAATTTTCTATAAGCCAGAAATTAGCAGCTAAAGGCTACACTGAAATGGGTTAAACCTTTCTGGCAAGGATGCTTCATAAGTGTCTTCAAGTCACATCACACATGGTGACTGGTAGTCCTCCTTTCACCGTGACAACCGTACCCCATCACTCTAATGTCTTCTTTCATCTTCTGATGAATATTCTTTAGGGGTTGCAAAATGCCAATTTGCCTATCATGACATTCCTTCCAGAATGCTTTGATATTCTTACAATGTTAAAGAAAACCAGATTAGCCCGACTCTGCCATGTGTCAGCCTAGCCTCAGTTTTCTCATCTGTAAAGTGGGCATGTTAATAGTAGTTGCCTTATGAAACTGGCTGTGAAGATGAAACGACACAAGTGTATACAGTCAGGAAAGCACCTAGGAACAGCAGCCTTTGTAGCGCTAACAGCTGGGAGCAAAAGCTGGGTGTTAACGTGGCTTGGTTTCAAATCCTGGCTCAGCCTGTGGTCACTGACTTTAACCTTGGACTTCTATTTCCTCAAAATAGCAGTAACGATAAATAGAACCGACCTCACAGTTCACGAGGTTAAATGAGATACATGAGGAAAAGATTTAGCCTATAGTTTGACCAGGAAGAAGCACTCAGTAAATCTTGGTTCATACTGGTATTGCCATTTGTTAGTCCGCCATTGCTCACAACACAGAAATTTCCCTAGAAACACTGAGAAAGAAAAAAGCAGGAGTTTTGGGAGCAGGCTTGTCTCTTTCACCCGCTCTGCCCAGCGGCTGAGTCAGAGGGGTAGGTGGTACCTGCTTGCGTGCCCGTGTGTCGGTGTCCATGGCCTCTGCTCCATCTTTCCAGGACAGCCTGTATCACGGGACCACGGGCATCCTGTACATGAGTGCTGCCGTGTTACAAGTGCACGCCACCATCATGTCAGAGATCCAGGACCTGAAAAACTACTATATAAACACCGCGGCCTCGGTGAGTGCTGGACTGGAGCGCGGCAGGCGCCACCCGGAGGGAAAGCCAGGGGCTCAGCTCCGTCTCTCCGGAACAGACAGCCCTGCGTCCTCAGACCGAAGCAGCCTTGCGGGATGGGAGGGGTGTGCGTGTGCGTGTGTGAGAGCGTGCGCGCACGCAGACGGTCTGGCAGTCAGGTGTACCCAAGCTCACAGGGTGCCAAGCCTACGCTTAGAGTCGTCTGTCCTCCTCGTGGCTCAGCCGGTGAAGAATCTGCCTTCAATGCAGGGAGATGGGGGTTCAGTCCCTGGGTCGGGAAGATCCCCTGGAGAAGGGCATGTCTACCCACTCCAGTATTCTTCCCTGGAGAATTCCAGGAAAGAGGAGCCTGGCAGTCCATGGGGTGGCAAAGAGTTGGACATGACCGAGTGACTAATGCTTCACTCACACCTACTACACTGCCCTCAGAATATGTTTTTCCAAAACATAAATTTTCCAAAATGCACATCTCTTACTGAAAATCCTTAGGACTTCCCTGGCAATCCAGTGGTTAAGACTTCACCTTCCAAGGCAGGGACTGTGTGTTCAATCCCTGGTCGGGGAGCTAAGACCATGCCTCATGGCCCAAAAACCAGAACATAAACAATAGAAGCAATATTGTAACAAATTAACTAAAGATTTTTCAAAATGGTCCACAAAAAAAATTTATTAAAAAAATGAAGAAAGAAAATCCTTCAGTGGCCCCCTTTGCTGCTGGGCTGGAGCTCAGCTCCTCGTCACGGCTCAAGTTCTGCCGTCCTTCTATTTCAGTGACGGACATCCTCGGGGTTACGCATCGGCTGATGGAATCCAAGGCAAGGTGGTCCAGAGAGTCGTGGGCCGAGCTCACTGCCTGCCGGCCGACAGTCTTTCCAGGCCCTGAGTGTGGCCGCGCCCCTCTCTTGGGGGGATGGCGCCCTCAGGTGGCAGGAGACCACATGGCAGGTGGTGGGTTCCTCCAGTGTGTGTGTGCACGCAAGTGCTCCTGACCCTCCTTATTCCTTCTCAGGGAGATCTAACGCCCAGGCTGGGTCCCAGCCCATCAGCTCCAGTCTCTGTGGCCAGAAAAGTCCTGTGTCAGTCGGGCTCCCCAGGGATTGGGCAGCAGTAGGAAGGGCTGTGATATGGGGTGTTGGCCCCCTTGTCAGAAAGATACCAGGCCAACGCGGTGAGCTTGCAGGACGCCTTTCCTGCCTGTCTGCCTCCTTGCCCCCCCAGCCCAGCACCACTCTGCCTCCCACCACTCGGAGCGCTGCTCGTCCTGCTCAGGGGCCCCTGTCACACCGGCCTCCTTGCTGTCCCTGGACCCCACACTTTGGCCTCGGCTCCCGGCTCCCTCACCTCCTGTTCTTTTCTCACTTGTCACCTCCTGGTGAGGCTGCCACTCAGCCCCACTCAAAGCAGTAGCTCCTACTTCTCTCCTGGTTCATCTTGGGTCCTTTCCGCATGTGCCACTAAAATGCAAGTTCCATAAGGACAGGAATTTTTAAATTTTTGTTCACCATTAGATCCATGGTTGTGCTTGAAGCATGCATGCTCATGCTAAGTCACTCCAGTCTTGTTCGACTCTTTGCGACCCCATGGACCCTAGACCGCCAGGCTCTTCTGTCCATGGGATTCTCCTGGCAAGAATACTGGAGTGGGCTCCTATGCCCTCCTCCAGGGGGTCTTCCCAACCCAGGAACTAAACTTGCGTCTTCTGCTTCTCTTGCGTCTCCTGCATTGCAGGCAGCTTCTTTACCACTGAGCCACCGAGGAAGCCCATAGCAGGTGCTTACAAGCCATGTGTTGAACGGATGAATGAAACAGAGTGTGATTGGACAGGGTGGGGCAAAGGGAGGATGGAGTCCTCCCCTGGACCGAGAGATCATCAGACAGTACAGCTGGGTATCTTCAGGAATGGACGTGGCCGTGGGGGAGGGAGGGGGAGGGGGAAGCACAGGTTTTGGGCTTGGGTAGCTGGACGAGGTGAGGATCCTGGGATCAGCTGGGCTTGTGAGGGCATCTCAGGAGTTCAGTTTGCCCACAGGGAGCTTGCGGGGCCTCTGAGCCTCTGAAGATCTAAGAGGTGGGTGCGTAGAGTCGAGTTCTGGACCTGTGAGTGAAACTGTCATTTGAGCAGACTGTGGCTGAAGGTGGAGGAGGGGGAGAGTGCCCAGAACGAGGCAAGGGCACCCAGGGCAGGCATGGGGACGGGCCAACTTTATGGCAGGTAGAGGAGCCCAGGTCTGCAGGTGACACGGTGGGACAAGGGGGTGGAGTGCTTCACGGAGGCTGGAGGGGCTGCCCCGTGGTTGCTGCCCTCAGGCCAGACGGGGCTTAGGCAGGCAGCGGATGAAGCAGGGTCAAAACAAGGGCCATCCGGGCTGCCGTGGGCCTGTGTGGGGCTGGGAGGGGCAGTGACTGCCAGCATCTCTAAGGCAGTAACTCCCCGGCTCTTCTAGTTCTTTGCCTTCATCACCACCCTGCTCTACATCCTGCATGCCTTCAGCATCTATTACCACTGAAGAAGCAGGGGGCCAGGCGATGTGGAAGATGCTTTTTCAAAACCAGGAGTGTCAGCTTCCAAAAGTGGTTTTCAACCTTCGCCATCTGGATGATAAACAGCTCACCAACGATGACATCATGGGATCCACAGACCATCTTTTCAGACTGAGCGATGAAATCACATGCTGGCAGATCTGTTTGGACATTTTAATTCATTGTGATGAATATGAAAAGGCTGGTTGGGGGGGAGGACTTTGTTGTTGTTTCATTTTGTTTTGTTTCGCCCAGGGAAAGTAATTGTCTCTTGGGATTTTCTGACAGTGACCCTCGCTCTTCTAGGAAACTAACATCTTATGCGGAAAATTCCAGGTCTACCATCATTGTGCCTGTTTGGGCATCTGCCTCGGCAACAAGCTTCCCCACAGCTGACTGATGAGAACCTTCATTATTTTCTTAAAATCAAAATGGTGCTGTCAAAGCCTTCAGTTCTGAAGAACCACAGACCTTGCTCCTGCCCCGCGATCCTGCCTCTTTGTTGCAGAGGTGGTACAAACCAGCTGCCCCCTCCCACACTGCCTGACTCCAGTTCATGTCCACTTCCTCTTTCCTCTACAGTTTTAGGAGCCAGGGGAAATCTGAGGGTAGATTTGTGGGGAAAATAAGGGCCCGACTACAAAATTGTTATATACCAAGACCTGGGAGGGGAGGAGGGGTCGGACAGGGAAGGCTGTAATCCATTTTTCCGATTCTCCGTAAGTCAGGCTGCTCAGAGAACTTCAGGGCTGCAGGACGCCTGGGTCAGGCCTCCAGACCCAGCTCCCTGTCCCTCAGAAAAGACCATCAAGGAACCAAGAAGGGCATTATGTGCCAGGATTCTCCTCTGGGCTCCGGTCACACAGAGGATATCAAGGAGGCTGGAAAGGACCCCATCCCAGGGTCCCTGCTCTTTCGCAAGCCTCCTCCCCACAGTGGTCCAGCTGGGGGGGGCCTGGACCGTCCAGCCAGCCTCCTGCAGTGAAGGGCTTCCAGGGGCCTGGGGCACGGGCATTCTCTGAGAAAAGGCACAGAGAAATGTAAAATCACAGTGCTGGATACCCAACTAAATTGTTTTCAAAGGCAGGCTGTGCCGTCTGGTGTTTCCGGCCCCGTGCTGGGGTCCAGGCGTTTGTCTGGCTCAGGCTCTGAGGAGAGCCAGGGCTCAGCCCCCCAACTGCATGGACCTGCTGCCAGTCTGAAATGCAATAAGTTATTATGTGGGAGTGATCTGTCTGAGCCAGTTCGAGGGCTTAGAGTTTTGGATTGACTTTTTTCTGCTTCTGGGGGAGAGAGGGTCAGGAAGGCGGGGAGATCACCAGACAGAAAATTGGCTTCATGCCTTGATGGCTCACCTTCTAATCACCCCGTAGCTTGAAAAGCCACTGTTCATCTGTGACTTTCCAGCTTGTCATCTGTCTGGGATATTCAGTATTTCCTGAGCAGCCACATCCAAATAAAAGTGGTTTCTACAGTGAAACGCCTGGAGCTCATCTCTTTTGTGGCCTCACCGCTGGGGCTGGCCACCATGGCCAGGTCCCAACAGCAGTTGTACCAAGACTCCAGAGCCCCAACCCATGGAGGGGTCCCAGGCCCAGCCCACCCAGCCTTGCTTCACGGGCAGCTGCCCCGAGACGCCACATCTGGCTCCAGCGCTTGGGTTTGTGGCATAATTTCCACTTCAGTAAGAATGGTTTCCCTGGTGGGGGCTCAGGGGTAAAGAACCAGTCTGCCAATGCAGGAGACTCAGGTTCAATCCCTGGGTGGGGAAGATCCCCTGGAGGAGGGCATGGCAACCCACTCCAGTATTCTTGCCTGGGAAATCCCATGGACAGAGGAGCCTGGGGGGCTACAGTCCATGGGGTCGCAAAGAGTTGGACACGAGTGAGCGACTAAGCACAGGTGGGTTAAGGTGTAACTATGCGGAAGTGGGGTGACATATGCAAATTTAGATACGGCAAGAGGTGTTATGTCAAGGTGCTGGGCGGTTAAGAGGAGTTATACCAAGACGTCCTTGTGTTCAGGTGTGCTTATGGCAAGTTATTGCAAGGTGTAGGTCAGCAAGGTGTAGACGCAGTGGCAGCAGCAGGCTGGAACCTGCGATCCCTGTAAGTGGGATCATTAAAGACGTGTGTCATCCCACTTGGCAGGAACACACCAGGGCCCCCTTGAGTTAAGGTCCTTTTCTTCAGCAACCGTAGGAGATGACTCCACCACCATTAAGGTTGTGAAATTATTTCTCTTTTCAGCGTTAAGACGCCTCTTGCCGTGGTGGTGGTTTAGTCACTCAGTCGCGTCCCGCTCTTGCAGCCTCAGGGACTGTAGCCCACCAGGCTCCTCTGTCCATGGGATTTCCCAGGCAAGAACGCTGGAGTGGGTTGCCCGTTCCCTTTTCCAGGGGATCTTCCCAACCCACAATCGAACCCGGGTCTCCTGCGCTGCAGGCAGATTCTTTACCAACTGAGCCACCAGGGAAGCCCGAGATGGCCTTTGAGAGAAAATAATTAAGGGGCCAGCTCGAGGCGGGAAACTGAGAGGTCGGTGCAGTTACCCAGGCTCTCCACTGGGTGGCGCGCGGGCTCCACTCCCGCGCGAAACAGAGGGCCTTCCCGGTGGTGCGAGGTGGTCAGGGCGGAGGCGCCAGAAATTCCCGATCGACTCCAGTGGCGTCCTTGGGGATTTTGCCAGAGAAGGCTGCCCCTGCCGCAGGGGGAGACAGGATGTTCTCTGCCCTTGGAGCTTTACCCGCTGTCTCACTCGTGGAGAAAGAGGCCCGGGGCCCTGCCTTGGCACGGTTTGCCTGTTGGGTTGAGGCTGAAGGTGAGGGGCGGGTGTCACACGGCGGACCTCTCGGTCCATCCACCATCGCTGTGGCCGAGTGACGGCTGGACCCGAGCCAGGGGAAAGGCCTGCTCCGCCTGAAGGGGAGTAGGGGCGAGGGGAGGGACTTCTGTCCGATATCCTTGCAGCCATCACTACCCACTGTACCCTCTGTGCCTGGCCGTGTTCGCCGGGACACGCAGACCCCCGGGCCCTGGAGTGCTGGGGAGGGGCACACGCTGGGCCGAGCTGACCCAAGGCTGCTCCCAGGGACCACTGGGCGGGGGGGGGGCGGGGAGTGCAGAGCGTGGGGGGTCCCGGGCTAAGGCACGGTGTTAACACCCAACCTTTCCTTTCATCAGCTTCTGCCTATCAGGTATATGCCCAGGTTTCCAGAAGCTTTCAGGGGCACCCCTGACCCTGCCCACCCAGCTCCCCAGCTCCCTCCAGCACCCCAAACCTTTATGTAGGGGTTTTGGCCCCAGTGAGTTTGATCCTTGGGCCGGGAGGATCCCCTGGAGAAGGAAACGGTAACCCGCTCCAGTATTCTTGCCTGGAAAATTCCATGGACAGAGGATGCCTTCCCCTTGGCCATGGGGGTGTCGGGTCATGAGGAGACCCGACAGGTAATAAGCACCGCCCTCACTGTAGGTGGGTGGGAAGTCCCGTCTTCTGCGCGAGGCTTCCAGGCAAGGGTGAGAATTACGCCAGGGCCACATCACCAAGACCCCCAGACGCACCCGCACACTGGAGTCAGTGATGCCATTCAACCATCTCGTCCTCTGTCATCCCCTTCTCCTCCTGCCCTTCATCTTTCCCAGCATCAGGGCCTTTTCTAATGAGTCAGCTCTTCGCATCAGGCTCTGATTGGAGGTCACTGGAGATGTGAAGGAGCAGAGTGAGAAGAGTTTGAATCTCAAGAAGGTCAAAGCACTGAGTCAGGGCCATCTGTGTTCCCACCAACCCAGGACACTGTCTTGGATGCTCTTAGACAATTTTGGGGCACCTGCTGCATCCAGTCTGAGCACTGGATGCCGAGATGAATAAGAAATGGCCTCTGCTATTGAGGAACTCACAGACTCTGAGAAACCAGGAAAAGACGCTGAGCAAGGAGCTGGGGGCTTGCTCTGAGGAGGGCACCAGGGTGGAAACTTCCCCTGACCAGCATGCTCTGGACCACAGTGAGCTCTGTGACCATTCCAGCCATTTGACCATCGGCCGAGTTTGTCTTTAGCTGGTATCTCTGCTTGCTGGGGATTTTGGAGTTTCTTAGAAGACCACTAATTTCATGGAAGGTAATTTTGTTTTCTTTTTTTCAGAGGTGATCCACTGGAACTGTAGATGAATATGATTTCATTTTTATGCTTCTGTAAAATTTTTTCATCTAAAAGAATGTGCCAAGAAGGAAAAAGTCCACTTTAGTGTTGGAAATCACAGCCTGCATAGCTCACACGTACCCACACACACCCCTGCACATATACATGTGTGTGCATGCGTGCTCAGTCACTCAGCTGTGTCTGGTTCTTTGCGACCCCATGGACTATAGCCCGCCGGGCTCCTTTATCCATGGAATTTTCTAGGTAGGAATACTGCAGTGAGTTGCCATTTCCTCCTGAAGGGAAACTTCTTGACCCAGGGATCAACCCCACATCTCTTGTGTCTCCTACATTGGCAGGCAGATTCTTTACCACTGTGCCATCTGGGAAGCCTACAAACTTTTACACAAATACACAGCTGCGCACACACCCACACCCACACCCACACCCCCACACACACACACGAGTGCGCGCCCGCGCACACACACACACACACAAGCGTGTGCACACACACACACAGACACACACACACACACACACGAGCGCGCGCACACACACACACCCACACACCCACGCACATGAGCGCGCGCGCACACACACACGAGCGCGCGCGCACACACACACACACACACCCACGCACGTGAGCGCGCGCGCACACACACACACACACACACGGCGCGCGCGCGCACACACACACACACCCACACACCCACGCACATGCGCGCGGCGCACGCGCACCACCACCACACCACGAGCGCGCGCGACCACACACACACACCCACCACCCACGCACATGAGCGCGCGGCACACACACACAACACAAGCGTGCGCACAACCAAACCACACACCCACGACATGGCGCGCGCGCAACACACACACACACGCACAGGAGCGCGCGCCACACGAGCGGCGCGCGGCAACCACCACCCACGCAACACGACGCGCGCGCGCACACACACACACACACGAGCGCCACACCCCTCCACACACAACAGACAAAACACACACACGAGCATGCACGCACCCACACACACACACACACACACAACACACGAGCGCGCACACACACACACACAGACACACACACACACACACACACGAGCGCGCACACACCCACACACACACACAGACACACACACGAGCGCGCACACACCCTCAGCATGGGGTGCTGCCCACAGAGAGATCCCTGAGTCTGAACTTGCACTTGTGGACAGAAACTGCCTTTCTTCCTCTGTTCGGCCCCCGAGCAAAGAACAGCTGTCACCCAGGGCTGTGCTGTGGGGACCGGCTGGAACCTGCAGGGGACGCCTACAGAGGCTGAGGGAAAGCCCGTCCACCTGCGGCGGCCTCTGTTCAAGAGGGAGGGCCCGGGTGGGCCAGGCGAGGGGCAGCGGGCAACCTGGGAGAACGTCGAAAAGGACGGCGCGGCCCCCGGCTCAGCCCTGCTCCACACGGCCTTGTTCCCCGGACACGGGCAGTGGCCCCGCCGAGTCAGTCGCCCGTCTCGCTGGAATGGAGGTTGGGCCTCGCTCAGGATGCCGAGGGCTCCTGGGTGGTGTGCGTGCATGCTAAGTCACTCAGTCGTGTCCAACTCTTTACAGCCCCACGGCACGGCCCACCAGGCTCCTCTGTCCATGGGGTTCTCCAGGCAAGAATGTTAGAGTGGGCTGCCATGCCCTCCCCCAGGGGCCTTCCTGACCCAGGGATCCAGCTCACGCCTCTCACGGCTCCTGCGGCGGCAGGCGAGGTCTCTATCACTAGGGCCCCCTGGGGAGCCCCATGGGTGGTAGGAAAGCCATGTGACTCTGATTGGGACTTGAACCCACTGTCTTTTAACTGAGATCACACGTGGTCTCGGGACTTCATGACGCTCAGTTTCTTGATGTCTCATCGCAGAAAGAATTCAGTGAGAGACAAAGTGATAGGTAAGAAGTGGATTTATTTAGAGAGAAACACACTCCACAGACAAAGTGTGGGCCATCTCCGAAGGTGGGGTGATCAGTTTTTATGGGCTGGGCAATTTCATAGGCTAATGAGTGGGAGGGTTATTCCAACTACTTCAGGAAGGGGTGGGGATTTCCAGGCAGCGGGCCACTGCCCACTTTGTGGCCTCTGATGGCTGGCTTCAGAACTGTGTTGGCACCTGAGGGTGTGTGATTAAGATGGTAATGTGTCACAGTGAGCGCATGCTGAAGCTCAGGGTTCACTGCAGTCACGTCTTCCGCCGTCTTGGACCTTGTTTGTGTCACACCCTGTGGCTCTGTCACTCTTTAAAGGTGTGCCCTGCCCGCTTCCCTCCTGGATGAGTGGGAGGGGGGACACAGCCAGCCCACAGCCCACGACCAGTGGGGCCACGGGGTCAGGCCTGGGTCTGGCCAGCGTAGCCACCCCCCACCAGGGTTCGTACAGTTGAGGGGAAGATCGAGAGGTGCAGGACTGCCCCCGCCCACCGTCCCCACCCCCGCCACCTGATCTCAGACGGCCTATGTGAGAAACAGGCTAGGGGCCCTCCCATACATTCCAGAAAGGCAAGAGAGAGCAGGGTGTTGTAGGTTATGTTGTCTATTTGAGATGTTCCTTGTTTCTTGAGTCCAGCCTGTATCACTATAAACTTCCTTCTGTGAATTGCTTTTGCTGAATTCCATAGGTTTTAGATTTTTTAAAAGTTGTGTGTCCATTTTCAATTGTCTCAGGGTGTTTCCTGATTTCCTCTTTGCTTTCTTCATTAACCCACTGGGTTTTTTAGTAGCATGTTGTTTAGCCCCCACATGTTGAGGTAGAATCTAAAAAATAAAACAAACGCAGGAACTCCCCTGGAGGTCGAGTGGTAGGACTTCACTTTCTGATGCAGGAAGTGCAGGTGAGCTAAGATCCCCACATGCCTCAGGGCCAAAAAACCCAAACATAAAACAAAAGCAATATGGTAACACATGCAATAAAGACTTTAAAAATGGTCCACATTTTTACAAAGAAAAAAGAAAAGGATGTATCTAGCAAAACAGAAACAGACTCACAGAAATAGAAAACAAACTAGTGGTTACCAGCGGGAGAGGGGAGTGAGGAGGGACAAACTAGTATGGGATTCAGTTCAGTTCAGTCGCTCAGTCATGTCCAACCCTTTGTGACCCCATGGACTGCAGAAAGCCAGCCTTCCCTGTCCATTACCAACTCCCTAATATTGCTCAAACTCACATCCATCGAGTCAGTCATGCCATCCAACTGTCTCATCCTCTGTTATCCCTTCCACTACTGTGGGCAAAAATCCTTTAGAAGAAATGGAGTAGCCCTCATAGTCAACAAAAGAGTCCGAAATGCAGTACTTGGATGCAGTCTCAAAAACGACAGAATGATCCCTATTTGTTTCCAAGGCAAACCATTCAATATCACGGTAATCCAAGTCTATGCCCCAGCCACTAATACCGAAGAAGCTGAAGTTGAACGGTTCTATGAAGACCTACAAGACCTTCTAGAACTAACACCCAAAAAAGATGTCCTTTTTATTACAGGGGGCTAGAATGCAAAAGTAGGAAGTCAAGAGATACCTGGAGTAACAGGCAAATTTGGTCTTGGAGTACAAAATGAAGCAGGGCAAAGGTTAACAGAGTTTTGCCAAGAGAACACACTGGTCATAGCAAACACCGTCTTCCAACAACACAAGAGAAAACTGTACACATGGACATCACCAGATGGTCAATACTGAAATCAGATTGATTATATTCTTTGCAGCCGAAGATGGAGAAGCTCTATATAGTCAGCAAAAACAAGACCAGGAGCTGACTGTGGAAGTTCATGGTTCATGTCCTGTTGAAGCCTGGCTTGGAGAATTTTGCACATTACTTTGCAAGCATGTGAGATGAACGCAGTTATGTGGTAGTTTGAGCATTCTTTGGCATTGCCCTTCTTTGGGATTGGAATGAAAAGTGAACTTTTCCAGTCCTGTGGCCACTGCTGAGTTTTCCAAATTTGCTGACATATTGAGTGCAGCACTTTCACAGCATCATCTTTTAGGATTTGAAATAGCTCAACTGGAATTCCATCACCTCCACTCACTTTGTTCGTAATGATGCTTCCTAAGGCCCACTTGCCTTCGAATTCCAGGATGTCTGGCTCTAGGTGAGTGATCACGCCATCATGGTTATCCAGGTCATTAAGATCTTTTTTGTACAGTTCTTCTGTGTATATTATGTTATATAATATACATTTCTTACAATAACTTTTAATGAAGTAAAATCTATAAAATGCTGAATCACTGTGCTATACACCTGAAACTAATATAATGTTGTAAATCAACTATACTTCAATTACAGAAAAGAAAGAAAGGGAAAAGAAGCGAGGGAGGGGCAACCTTGTCTGTAAAGTGCCAAACTTCCACACAGAGCTGCTGGTTCCCTTCCGGCCTGAAATGCAGTCATGAGTCCCAAGGCAGACAGAGTCATCTGCCCAAAATCGACAAACTTTCTGTTTTTGGTGCTGAATCAGTTCAGAGTATTCTGCAGCTCTGGGTCTAAGCTAAACACTTGTGTGATTGAAACCAGCCAGCCCCACAGGCGTCTCTTACTGGTGCAGTGTAAACAAGCTTTGCCTTTTCCTGTCACACCGAGAAGTGAAATACCACCTTATAAATAAATTCACACTAAAGAAAGCTGAGTGCTAAAGAATTGATGCTTTTGAACTGTGGTGCTAGAGAAGACTTGAGAGTCCCTTGGACTGCAAGAGATCCAACCAGTCCATCCTAAAGGAGATCAGTCCTGGGTGTTAATTGGAAGGACTGATGCTGATGCTGAAGCTCCAATACTTTGGCCACCTGATGCAAAGAACGGACTCATTAGAGAAGACCCTGAAGCTGGGAAAGATTGAAAGCAGGAGGATGAAAGCTGGAGGAGAAGGGGGTGGCAGAGGATAAGATGGTTGGATGGCATCACTGACTTGATGGACATGAGTTTGAGCAAGCTTCGGGAGTTGATGATGGACAGGGAAGCCTGGCATGCTGCAGTCCAGGGGTCGAAAAGAGTCAGACACGCCTGAGGACTGACCTGACTGGCTGAAAGTGTAAATGACAGACAGGGGTCATTCTTTCCTTAGCAAAGGTTTATTGACAACTGGGTGAGAAGCAAGGTAACATGGAGTTGACAGACAGGCACATAGGAGAACCTCCTTACATTTTACTTCTCAATCTTTTTTTTAAAGACTTTTTGATGTGGACCAATTGTAAAGTCTCTATTGAATTTGTTACAATATTGTTCCTGTCTTATGCTTTGGTTTTTTGGCCCAGGGATATGTCAGACCTTAGCTCCCCCACTAGAGATCAAAACCACATTCCCCGCATTAGAAGGCGAGGTCTTAAATGCTGGACCACCAGGGAAGTCCCACTTCCCAATCTTTTCTACATCATGGAACACAGAAAATAATACAACTTTTTGCACATTGGGATAAACTGAATAACTATATAGGGCTTAGTGGAAAAATTCATTACATTATCTTTATAAACAATTATGATAAAGATAAATTTAGAAGTTTGGAGGAGATATTAAGTGTGGAATTGGTATGAAACATCAAAATATATTTTCCAAAAAAAACTTGCTCTTGCATTTATGTACATGCTTTGCGGGGTAAGGTTGTTTGTTTGAACTGGCTACAATCAGCTCCTGATCTAGGCCGTTAATTGATTCCTCAGTTGAGTGAGTGCATTTGCCCCCAAGGTCTGCAGGTAACTGGGGCAGGAACTGTTCTTCCCAGCAGGCACCCAGATACTCAGGTCAGAAGGACTCGGCATGAATTCAGAAATGGTTCAGTGTTAAGGTCTGGGTGTCAAGAAGGAATCTCATGTCTGGAATTTTTTTTGCAAGTGGGGACTGACACTGTGTAGTTGCTTTAAATTTGCAATTTAGGCTGAAATCTAAGTTTATAAACAGTGCTGGAACATTTAAGAGAATATAAGTTTCGTCATATTCCAGATTCATTCAAAATGACTTTGTTATCAAACCATTGAAATACTTAAGGAAAACATATCTGTTAAACTTATAAATGCAGTTTTCAATGCCAGAAAATATTTCCTTAACTAAGTTTGCAATTGAAAGCAATGCTAATCAAAAGCTCATTAAAAGTGATTGCTGGCTGTACCCTAGCAATGTACAATCCAAAATAAAATAAGAAAACAATTCCATGTAAAATAGTATCAAAAAGGAAAAAAATACTTAGGGATAAATTTAATTTAAAAATTGCGAGATTTATACACACTGGAAACTGCATAGCATTGTTGAAAGAAATTTTAAGAGACCTGAAAAAAAAAAAAAGACCTTCCATGTTTATAGATCAGAAGACTTAATATTGTTAAGATACAGTATTCCTGCAATTAACCAACAGACTCAGTGCAATCTCATTACCAAAAAGCCCAGTGGCAGAAACTGGGATTTGTAGAAACTGACAAACTGACCCCAAAATTCATACAAAAATGTGAAGGACCCAGAATAAGCAAAACAACTTTGAAGAAGAAAAACCAAAGCTGGAAGATATACGTTTCCCAATTTTAAAACTAAAGGCAAAGTATAATAATCAGTACAGTGTGGTACTGGCAAAAGGTTAGACAAGCAGATCAAACTAACAGGATGGAAAATCCAGAATTAAACCCTTACATTTATGGTCAATTGTTTTTTGACACGAGTGCCAAGATAATGCAATGGAGAAAGAATTGTGTTTTCAACAAATAGTGCTGACAACTGGATCAGTCAGTTCAGTTCAGTCGCTCAGTCGTGTCTGACTCTTTGCGACCCCATGAATCGCAGCACGCCAGGCCTCCCTCTCCATCATCAACTCCCAGAGTCCACCCAAACCCATGTCCATTGAGTCGGTGATGCCATCCAGCCATCTCATCCTCTGTCGTCCCCTTATCTTCCTGCCCTCAATCTTTCCCAGCATCAGGGTCTTTTCCAATGAGTCAGCTCTTCGCATCAGGTAGCCAAAGTATTGGAGTTTCAGCTTCAGCATCAGTCCTTCCGATGAACACTCAGGACTGATCTCCTTCAGGATGGACTGGTTGGATCTCCTTGCAGTCCAAGAGACTGTCAAGAGTCTTCTCCAACACCACAGTTCAAAAGCATCAATTCTTCTGCACTCAGCTTTCTTCACAGTCCAACTCTCACATCCATACATGACCACTGGAAAAACCATAGCCTTGACTAGACGGAACTTTGTTGACAAAGTAATGTCTCTGCTTTTTAATATGCTGTCTAGGTTGGTCATAACTTTCCTCCTAAGGAGCAAGCGTCTTTTAATTTCATGGCTGCAGTCACCATCTGCAGTGATTTTGGAGCCCAGAAAAATAAAGTCAACCACTGTTTCCACTGTTTCCCCATCTATTTGCCATGAAGTGATGGGACCGGATGCCATGATCTTAGTTTTCTGAATGTTGAGCTTTATCTACATGCAAAAGAATGAACTTGAATCCCTACTTTGCGCCAGATACAAAAATTAGCACAAAATGAATCAAAGACTTAAATGTAAAAGCTAAAACTGCTAAAGTCTTAGAAGAAAACATAGGAGTAAATTTTCATGACCTTGAATGAGGCAATGGAATTTTAAATATGTTACCAAAGCTACAAGCAAAAAAAAAAAGAAAGAAAGAAACTGGCTTTGCTAAATATTAAACGCATTTAGGCTTCAAAGGGTTCTGTTTTTTTATTTATTTATTTATTTATTTTTGACTGTCCTAAGCCTTTGTTGTTGTCCAGCGGCTACTCTCTAGTTGCAGCTCTTGGGCTTCTCATTGCAGTAACTTCTCTTGTTGCCGAGCACAGGCTCCAGGGGTTAGGGCTTCAGTAGCTGTAGCACCTAGACTCAGTACTTGTAGCACATGGGCTCAGTACTTGTAGGACATGGGCTCAGTGCTTGCAGGACACGGGCTCAGAGGTTGCAGCTCCTGGGCTGTAGAGCAAGAGCTCTATAGCTGTGGCACACGGGCTTAGCTGCCCTGAGGCATGTGGGATCGTCTCGGACCAGGTATCGAACCTGTGTTCCCTGCCCTGGCAGGCAGATTCTTATCCACTGGACCTCCAGGGAAGTTGCTGAGGACAACTATTGAAAGAGCAAAATGACAACTCACAGAATGGGAGAAGGTATTTGCAAATTATATATCTCATAAGGGATTTGTATCTAAACTATATAAAGAACTTTGACAACTCAGTAGTGAAAAGACAGAACTGCATTAAAAAGTGGACAGAAGATCTGAAAGAAAAAAAGAATTATGTACAAGTGGCCAATAAACACATGCAGAGTTGTTTTTCTTCATTCACCAGTAGAAAAATGCTCATTAAAGCTGTACACCTATCAAGATGGCTAAAATTTTATTTTATTTTATTTTTTTAAGATGGCTAAAATTTTAAACAATGACTAACACCAAACGCTGGCAAGGATCCAGAAAAACTGGATCACTTACACATTGTTGATGGGAGTGTATGTAAAATGACATAGCACTCCGTGAAACTAAGCATGCAACCACTTTGTGATTCAGTGATTGTACTCCTGGGCGCTGGTGCCAGAGAAACGAAGACTTACATTCACACAAATCTTTGCCCATGAGGGCACACAGCAGCTTTATTTGTACCAGCCCCAAGCTGGAAACCACCCAGATACCTTCAACGGGTGACTGGTTATACAAACAGTAGGACATCCGTACCATGGAACACTGCTCAGTAATTAGAAAGAAGGAATAATTGATGCACACAACAACCTGGATAAATTTTCAGAGAATTATGCTGAGTTTAAAAAAAATCCCCCAATATTACATATGATTCTATAAAAAAATAATCTTAAATTGACAACATTATAGAAATAAAGAACAGATCAGCGGACTGGAGGCTGAGGAGAGGGTGGGGCAGTTGGGTAGTCAGTGTGGTTACAAAGGACTCATAAGTCCGGTAAACCATTCGTTTCATAGTAAATGAGTGTGCTAAATTCAGAAGGTAGTAAGGCAAAGTTTCTATTGATCCACTTAGAAATATTTATTAGAGAATCATATTTTTTGTTTAAAAATCTTTTAAAGTATAGTTGACATAAATGTGTTGGTTTCAGGTATACCGCAGGGTGATTCGGTTTTGTATTTATACACACATATATGTTGTTGTTGTTTAGTCACTAAGGCATGTCTGAGTCTTTCATGACCCTGTGGACTGTAGCCCACCAGGCTCCTCTGACCATGGAACTCTCCAGGCAAGAATACTGGAGTGGGTATCCACTCCCTTCTCCATGGTATCTTCCTGACCCAGGAATTGAACCTGAGTCTCCTACACTGCAGGTGGATTTTTTACTGTCTGAGCCACCAGGGAAGCCCCTATCTATATATTCTTTTCAAGTTCTTCCCCACTAAGCTTAAAGCATGCATAGTCAGCTGCTTCAGTCATGTTTGACTCCTTGTGACCCTATGATCATACCTTTGACGGTAGCCCAACAGGGTCCCCTGTCCAAGGGATTTCCAAGACAAGAATACTGGAGAGGGTTGCTGTGCACTCCTCCAGGGGGTTGTCCCAACCCAGGGATTGGACCCACATCTCTTGCATCTCCTGCATTGGCAGGTGGATTCTTTAGCACTAGCACCACCTGGGAAGCCCTTATAGGTTATTTGTTGTTCTTGATGTTGTTCAGTCACCCAGTCGTGTCCGACTCTTTCAAACCCATGAACTACAGCCCTCACCATCTCCCGAAGTTTGCCCAAGTTCATGTCCATTGCATTGGTGATGGCATCCAGCCATCTCATCCTTTGACTCTCTCTTTTTCTCTGCTCTCAATCTTTCCCAGCATCAGGGATTTTTCTAATGTTTGCATCAGATGCCAAAAATACTGGAGTTTCAGCTTCAGCATCAGTCCTTCCAACAAGTATTTAGGGTTGAGTTCCCTTAAGATCGACTGGTTTTACACAAAAATAAACTCAAAATGGATTAAAGATCTAAATGTAAGACCAGAAACTATAAAACTCCTAGAGGAGAACATAGGCAAAACACTCTCCGACATAAATCACAGCAAGATCCTCTATGACCCACCTCCTAGAATATTGGAAATAAAAGCAAAACTAAACAAATGGGACCTAATGAAACTTAAAAGCTTTTGCACTACAAAGGAAACTATAAGTAAGGTGAAAAGACAGCCCTCAGATTGGGAGAAAATAATAGCAAATGAAGAAACAGACAAAGGATTAATCTCAAAAATATACAAGCAACTCTTGAAGCTCAATTCCAGAAAAATAAATGACCCAATCAAAAAATGGGCCAAAGAACTAAACAGACATTTCTCCAAAGAAGACATACAGATGGCTAACAAACACATGAAAAGATGCTCAACATCACTCATTATCAGAGAAATGCAAATCAAAACCACAATGAGGTACCATTACACGCCAGTCAGGATGGCTGCTATCCAAAAGTCTACAAGCAATAAATGCTGGAGAGGGTGTGGAGAAAAGGGAACCCTCTTACACTGTTGGTGGGAATGCAAACTAGTACAGCCGCTATGGAGAACAGTGTGGAGATTTCTTAAAAAACTGGAAATAGAACTGCCATATGACCCAGCAATCCCACTTCTGGGCATACACACTGAGGAAACCAGATCTGAAAGAGACACGTGCACCCCAATGTTCATCGCAGCACTGTTTATAATAGCCAGGACATGGAAGCAACCTAGATGCCCATCAGCAGATGAATGGATAAGGAAGCTGTGGTACATATACACCATGGAATATTACTCAGCCATTAAAAAGAATTCATTTGAACCAGTCCTAATGAGATGGATGAAGCTGGAGCCCATTATACAGAGTGAAGTAAGCCAGAAAGATAAAGAACATTACAGCATACTAACACATATATATGGAATTTAGAAAGATGGTAACGACAACCCTATATGCAAAACAGAAAAAGAGACACAGAAGTACAGAACAGACTTTTGAACTCTGTGGGAGAAGGTGAGGGTGGGATGTTTCGAAAGAACAGCATGTATATTATCTATGGTGAAACAGGTCACCAGCCCAGGTGGGATGCATGAGACAAGTGCTCCGGCCTGGTGCACTGGGAAGACCCAGAGGAATCGGGTGGAGAGGGAGGTGGGAGGGGGGATCGGGATGGGGAATACGTGTAAATCTATTGCTGAAACATGTCAATGTATGACAAAACCCACTGAAAAAATAAATAAATTAATTAAAAATTAAAAAAAAAAAAGATCGACTGGTTTGATCTCCTTGCTGCCCAAGGGACTCTTTAGGAGTCTTCTTCAGCACCACAGTTCAAAGGCACCAGTTCTTTAGCACTCTGCCTTCTTTACAGTCCAGCTCTCACAACCGTACGTGACCACTGGGAAGACAATTGCCTTGACTATATGGACCTTTGTCGACCGAGTAATGTCTCTCTCGGCTTTTCAACACACTGTCTAGGTTTGTTATATTTTTCCTGCCAAGAAGCAAATGTCTTCTGATTTCTTGGTTGCAGTCACCATCGGCAGTGATTATAAAATATTAAATACAGTTCTCTGTGCTATAAAAAAAAAGGACTCATGAGGGATCCTTGTGGTGGAGGAAATGTTCTGCATCTTGACTGTGGTGGTGGAGACACTAATATACACATGGTAAAACTGCACAGAACTAAATACACACACATACAAATAAGTAAATACCAGTAGGGGAATCTAAACTTGATCAGGGGTCTGTGTCAATGTCACATCCTGGTTGTGATGCTGTATGATGGCTTTGCAGCCTGTTATTCCTGAGGGAGACTGGGCAGAGGGTACCAGGGTCTCTCTTGTGTTATTTGTAAAACTGTGTAGGAATCTACAACGATCTAACACTAAGTTTTGCTCTTGTTTTTTTAAGTGGTTTGGATCAAGAAGTGGGAGGCCTAGAATCTGGAGTGGCTGTTCCATCAAGTCCCTGTATAACCCTGGACAGGTCATTTCTCTCCGCTTCTGTGTCAATTTCATTTCCTTATCCAGAAGGTAAAGGTTTAGATGTCCCAAAGGTGTCCTTCAGTGCAGACCGTCTGGAGTCACAGCTGGGGTGTCAGCGTGACCCAAGGCCAAATGCGAAAGGCTTCTCAGGTCAATGGGACAGATCTCCAGGGGTGAGCCCTGTCGCTGGGGGTGCAGGCGGCGTCCCAGGGAGGACGTAAGGCACAGACCAGGAAGCCTGGCTTAAGGGCTCACTTGCCGCTGCAGGCCCAGGGCCAGGCTGGCCTGGGGCCAGTGTCCCATGTTGCACCCACACACCTGGCCCCCCTGGGCAGTGGAGAACTCGTCCAGGAGGTACTGAGTGAACCGTGATGCTGCATCCACGTAGCTACAGGGGCTGATGATGGGAAAGCACTCGGCTGACTGTGAAACAGCCAGAGTCCAGTGCGGAGAAATGAAGCCATGCTAGGTGTTTCAAAGAGATGGGATTTAACTCAGGAAAGTTCTTCTGTCGACTTAAAAAAAATGCACAATATGAGAGCTGCAAGTTAATTTTTATTTGGGGCAAAATAAGGACTGCAGCCCGGGAGACAGCACCTCAGAGAGCTCTCAGAAACTGCTCCCAAGAGACAGGGGGGAAATGTCAGTATATATCTGATTTTGATGAAGGGGGAGTATATGCAATCAAGCACATATTTTGCACATATTTTGCAAAAGGTTTCTACTAGTCTCATGAAGCTTCTGCTAGTCAGGAGAAACAGTCATCATCATGAAGGATTTAGCGATTTTCTAGATATGAGGCAGGGAGATGGTGAAGGACAGGGAAGCTTGGCATGCTGCAGTTCATGGGGTCACAAAGAGTCAGACACGATTTAGCGACTGAACAACAACAGATATGGGGAGATACAAGAACTGGGCTCATAAAATCAGCTGCTGAAAATATCTAATTATCTGAAGACCTGTTCTGCCAGTTCTTCCCCCTGAGCACAGAGTGCCTCATTTCTGCTCCCCACCCTGAATTCCTTTCATGGGGTGTTGAAAATCAGCAACTGCAGCAGCATGTGATTTAATCCTTGTACAGGTGGATGGCAAGTGCCAATTTGTAGTTGACATTACAAATGGCTTGAAGGCTGAAGAGCTAAAAGGGGAATGAGAGGTAACTCAGAGACTATAATTGCAGGAGGCAAGTGCCAGGGGAGCAGAGAGGGAAGGTGGCCATGCCAGGAGGCATTGCTGCAGACGCTGCTGCAGGGGGACCCCCGAGGCCCGTGGAGTCCTGGGCTGCAGCAGCAGCCACACGACCACTGGAAGCAGAGGTTAGAGAACAACCAATCTTTCCTGGCACCACCTTCCAATGTTTGGCCAGATTCTGCCACTGGAAAAGGTAACGAAACACGAGCAGCCAGCGAGGAGCCTGGGAGATGACGCAGAACAGAGCCAGGGAAGAGAACAGAGAAGATTTCCTCTACAAATACGCAGCATCCTGTTTACACATGTGAGCATAGGCCTGAACACAAACACTTGATATGCCCTTCACTCTTGATGTATGCGTTCTTTAAATATTCGTATTCTTATCTTACTTGACTCCCTGGTCACTGGTTTTCTCAAAAAAATATAATAAAAAATTTAAGTTATAATTTAATTATTATGATTATATAATTTAATTATTATAATTTTAAAAATTATAATAAAAATAATAAATTTTAGACATTTATATAATAAGAAATTCCAAGGTGCAAAAATAAAATTCCCTTGGAATGTTTATACCTGAGGACTGCCAATGTTAATATTTTGGTGCCGGCGCACCCTTCCTGACTATATTTGTAAATGTCACAGGCTGATAAGGGGGTCTTGGCGTCTCCTTAGAGAGACGGGAAGTCCAATCATGTAGGTTTCAGCAAAGGAAGGTTCTGCCACTATTATCCTCCGTAATCCACTTTGAAGGTACAGGGTAAGGGAGGACAGTGATTGCAGACCAAGCAAATGGGCCTCAAGGGAGTCGCCAGAGAACTTGGCTGGGTCCCCTGGGGGTTGGGGAGTGGGCATCAGGGAGCAGCACCAGATTTGCCCCTGGAGCATCTAAGAGCAAGAACAGGGCTGGAGCTGCCCCTGGAGCAACATGGGTGTGCACTGCCCCTGCAAGTGGACCGCTGGGCCAGTCACAGGAATGGGCATCTCCGAAGGGCTCTGGAGGCCTGGAGAGGCAAGGTGACCTCCCCAAGGGGAATCCAGGAGTGGAGGGCAGCCAGCAGCCCAGAGCTGAGTGCAAACATCAGGGAACCACAGATGACTGTTCCCCAGCATAGAAGCACAGGATGGAAGAAGGCAGCCTAGGATGTTACTCCAGCAGGTACAACGTCAGGGAGACACACACCCAGCATTCTGTCCTTGACCTCTAATTGTCCCTGGCCCCTAGTCCTGGGCAGAGGAAGAGGGATGGAGCAAAGGGGCAGAAAGACCACCTATCAGTGGAAGGCCACCTACTCCCCCCATCCCTGACACACACACCTTCTGCCCCTTCTTCTCCTGCTGATTTCCAAGCCCAAATCTGTCCAGTGTGGGGAAGGGACTTTCGAAATGAATAAAAGATCACAGCTTTAGTTCCAGACTGGACCGGATTTTTTAACTACCTGGAAACAAAACCATTCCTCGATATCTGAGACTCAGATGAGGCTATTGCACTCTTGAAATGGGCCAGTCTGAATAGAGGTAATCTGGAATTGTAAAATACATACCGCACTTCATTTTGTTAATTGACATAAAATGATACGAATAGTATATTAGCTTCAGGTGCACGACATAACCATTCGATATTCACGCATACTGCAAAGTGACCACCACAAAAGTTTAGCTCCCATCTGTCGCCAAACAGCTGGCCCTCTTCATCCTTTCGTCCACCCCATAGGCCCTGTCTGTCTGATAACCACCAATCTGTTTTCTGTGGCTATGAGTTTTTTGTTTTGTTTGTTCACTTGTTCTGTTTTCTTTAGCAACAGACACATAGATCAACAGAATGGAATAAAGCCCCGAAATAAATGCATAAATTTATGGTCAATTAATTTATAAGAAAAGAGGCAAGAATGCAAACCAGGGCAAGGACAGTCTCTTTAATAACTGGTGCTGGGAAAACTGGAGAGCCATGTGCAAGAGGATCAAACCAGATCCCTACCTCACACCACACACACAAGGCTAAGTCAAAATGGATGAACGATCTGAATGTAAAATCAGAAACCATAAAACCTCTGGCAGAAATCATAGGCAGTAAGCTCCTTGACCTTGTTCTTGGCAGTAATTTTTTGGATCGGACTCCAAAGGCACTGGTAATGAAAGTAAAAATAAACAAATGGGACTACATTAAACTAAAAAGCTTACGTACAGCCAAGAAAACCATAAAAAAAATAACATTCTTAGAAACACTGCATTTCAAAGGCTTAGTATGGGGAAAAAGTGTAAAATATCTCCTATTTTACATTAACTGCTTAAATGATAATATTTTACATATACTGGGTAGAATAAAATACATTGTTATCATTGTTGTTCAATCACTAAGCTATGTCCGACTCTTTGCGACCCCATGGACTGCAGCATGCCAGGCTTTCTTGTCCTTCACCACCTCCTGGAATTTGCTCAAACTCATGTCCATTGTGTCAGTGATGCCATCCAACCATCTAGTCCTCTGTCATCCCCTTCTCCTCCTGCCCTCAATCTTTCCCAGCATCAGGGTCTTTTCCAATTAGTCAGCCCTTCACAGCAGATGGCTCATACATTATACATTATAATAAAACACATTATTAAAATTAATTAACTCTATTTGTCCGATTTTGCTTTTCCTACTGTGGCTACTAGGATGTTAGACTTAAGCATGCAGCAACTGTGGCTTGCTCATGTTATCTTTTTTTTTGGACAACAAGGCTGTGAGGAGAGAAGCTGAGATTTCAACCAGGGTCAGGAGAACAAGAACTCTGCATGGTGTTTGAAGAGCTGGGTGAGGAAGAAGGAAAGTAGCTTCTATATTTCCTACCAAGCCCAGCCCACAGACTGACGTTCGTGAGCATTTGTGCAAAGCAATTGAAAAGCAGCTGCATTTTAATTGTTTAAAAAATGCCTGTTTATTTCTTTGGCTGCGTCAGATCTTAGTTGTAGCATGTGGGCTCTGGCTTCCTGACCAGAATTGAACCCGGGGCCTCTGTGTTGGGAGCACAGAGCCTCAGCCAGTGGACCAGCAGGGAAGTCCCTGCATTTTAATTTTCCTCTGTCCCTTCAATTCACTCTTCAGGGCTAGTTCTCATCCTGGATGTGAATGGGGATGGATCACTGAGGTGGTAAAGACTGGATCAGTCCCTCCTGGCACAGCCTCCCTGCCTCCATCCCAGCAGCTCCAGCACGGCCACCTGCAGCGTCCCTCCTCTCACGCCGCTTCCTGCCAGCGCAGCTTCCCGAGACTTCCAGGTGAATCAGGAAAAGGAGGGCGTGGCATGGGAAAGATTTTATCAGATTTACCAACCAGGTCCTGTGGTGTGTTCTGGCACTAGCAGAGATGGAAGCCGCTTCTTTCTCAGACAGGTGTTTTCACGATTTCTGGGGAGATTGCCCATGCTCCCCATCACCACTCTCCACTGCCCCCCCCCTCCCCGATTCAAGGGCTTTGCAGCGCATCTGTGATCCGCAGACCCTATGTGAGGAAGGTTGTGCTTCTGTCTGCCCTGGCTGCTTACTGTGCTTACTCAGGAGCCCTGGGCAGCCAGCCTGCCCTCCAGTCCTTGCAGTCCCTCAGTATGGCCCCTTCCCACTCAAGGCAAGACTGCTCCAGGGCCCTTGCTCACTGACACCCCCGACCCCTTACCCCCTTAGCCGCCATCCTCCAAATCCCCGCCCCCCACACCCCCACACCCTACACTGCCCGCACTTCGGCTCCAGCAGGGGAGCAGGCCACCAGCCAGTCCCTCCCTCTCTGGACTTTTCAGAGAATCTGAGACCAGTCCCTGTGTCCCTCAGACTGTGGAGTCACAGGTTAGATTCTTCAAGCAGGCTCCAAGGCCTGAACTTGAAGCAGATTGTCCCAGCTCCCTTCCCCTGGAGATCAGTCCCAGGTCCCCCCCAAACTCCTTCTCATTTCCAAATCTCAGCCCTTTACCCTGAGATGTGAGCCGGCAGTTAGGGTCTCGTAACTGGTCTCTACCACTGCACCAAGCTGAAGGACATGCGTGCCTGGGGCTTCCCATGGGAGCCTCTCTGTCTGTCCGGCCGACTTGTCCCTGGTGTGACTAAAGCCACGACCCTGCTGTAAGCTGACCTCTGGGGCCCTTTCCAGGTTTCCCCATCAGGTACATGCGAGGGCACTGGTACCCATGACCTCACAGTGCCACGCCCACTCCCATCCACTCTGGTCTCTGTTCTTGAGCTTTCTAGAACATTCTCCCTCTCGCACAGCTGCTATCTGCACCCTTACATCCTCCAAGCCCTCAGTCAAGTGCAGAACCCGGCCTCTCGACTTCTGCTAGGTTGCACTTGGCCTCTCCTCCTAACAATGCAGGAGATGTAGAGACACGGGTTCAGTCCCTGGGCTGGGAAGATCCCCTGGAGGAAGCATGGCAACCCACTCCAGTATTCTCAGCTGGAAAACCCCATGGACAGAAGAACATGGCTGGCTACAGTCCATGGGGTCACAAAAGAGTTGGACACGACTGAAGTGACTTGGCACACACCTGGATGGGCTCCAGGTAGAAAAGGCTGGTTTAACCCTTTAACAGCCCACGCGGTGGAACCACGAGTGTGTCTACTTCACAGGTGAGGAGACTGAGGCTTCTGGGGTGGTGGGGAGGCGGAATGACTCGACACAGCCTCCAGGTGCCACAAGTGGACCTGAACTCACGGTACGTGACCCACACCAGCAGCCCTCCCAGCACGTGCTCAGGGCCCCTTCCTGAGACCCCCACCGCTATGACCACATCCACTCCAGGGGCCAGGAGCCAGGACAAACCTCCCCATAACCACTTTGTGCAACACTGCTGGAAATAGCGGAGCCGCAGGGCTGAGGGCCCAGCCCGCCCTGAGTCAGTCCCGCTGTGGGCTCGTGGGCGCCAGTCCTCCACCCCAGATGGAGGACTAAGGACACCCAGTGACCAGTGGCACGGCCCAGCACACGCTGACAATGGCCCGTCCTGTGCCAGCTATGGAGTGATGGAAACCCAAATCACATTCCAGCGTCTCTCATCCAGCTGTGTACCCCGCAGCCGGTCAGCGGGAGGTGTGTGTGTACACACCTGGTTCATCCCCAGTTCCCACACATCAGAGGCCATGGTGGTGGTGGTGGAGGGGTGCTCTGTAGGGTGGGGTCCTCGTGACTGTGATGGGAAGCCTAGGATTTGACTCCAGAAGAAATGAGAAATGACTCAAGCTAGCCCATCCACAGGGAGCCTGAGAAACCTAGTTGACCCTAGCCCACTTGCCACACACAAGTGGCTTCTGCAGCAATGGTTGCCTGGCCCCTGGTCCCTGGGTGTGAGCGCTTGTGTGGCCCTTCTGGCAGCCTGCTCTGGTTTGGAGCTGTTAGTAACAAACAGTCTGCCTTTCATCTATCTGAGGACCTTTGTGCTGGGCACCATCAAAGGGACCTTTAAGTCTCAGAGAACAATCGGTGCTGTGAGCAGGATGGCGTGGCTGTGACCGCTGGCCCTTGGACAGCTCTGTCGGGAGACCGCTCTCGGTTTTTTGTTGGTTCTAGACCACGGTGAGAGGAGAGGGCTTGAGGCAGAGCTGGGGCTCCGGGGTCGGGCCTGCTGCTGCTCTGTGACTGCCACTCTCCCCTCGCCCGGACACCCTAGCGCGAGAACGTCCACGTGAAGGGTGCCCACTGGCCGAGCACCAGGACTGCACGTGCGTCCGCGCGGCCTCTTTAGAGTCACGGGGAGATGCGGCTGCCCGAGCAGCCCTCTCTGGGTTGGTTGTTCCTCTGTGTCTCCAGAAGAACCTGCATTTATCCAGAACTTCGTCCTATCTCCAGAGTCACTTGTTTTAAATCATCCTCTGGGGCAGGACCCTGATTTCTCTGTGCATTTTGGGCGATCCCCGAGGAAGGAGGTGTTGGTTGGACCCCCCCCTCACCCCTGCCGCCACCGAAATAGAGAAACGATCCTCGTCTCACTGTCCATGTAGCTCAGGGGCTTTGTGGCTGCATAACTCACTGTGTAACTCCCATTAAAGGGCTCAGTTGCAATAGAGCTTTGTTTTGAACACTCTCTTGACCCACTTTTGAGGCCGTGGTTAGAGGCTTGTCATTTCCCTTTCTTGAGCAGCTGATCAGGTCCACATTCCAGCCACTTCCCTTGTCAGGCTCTCCTGCAGACAGCCCTGCCTCTGGCCTGTGACCAAGTGCCACAGCTATAGGACAACCAGGGGAGGCCCTAGGCCCTGGGGTTTATAATGCCAAGTCATTCAGGTTAGCCAGTCCATGGGGAGCCTGTGAAATCTAGTTAGCCCCAGCCCACTTGCCACACCCAGGCTGCTCCCCACAGCTCCAGCTGCCTGTTTTTCTACCCCAAGGTACTGGGTCCCCCAGACTGGCCCTGCCTGGAGGTCTTCTCCCATCTGGAGCGGTAAGTAACAAAAAATTCTGCTTTCCATCTACCCGAGTGAGTGTGTGTGTGTGTGCACGCGTGTGCATGCATCTGTGTGTTGTGTCCACTCTCAAAAGAACCTTTAAGGACTCCCTGGTGGTCCAGTGGCCAAGACTGCACCCTCAGTGCAAGGGGCACAGGTTTGACTCCTAGTCAGGGAACTGGATCCCACATGCCTGCAACTGAGAGTTTGCACGCCACAAGTAAAAGTCCTGCATGCCCCAACAAAGACTGAAGCTCCCATGTGCCGCAGTTAAGACTCAGCACAGCCAAATGAATAAATACTGAAAAAGAATCTTTAAATCTTGCAAAACACCAGTAGACCAAACCCTTTCTGGCTCAGGAAAGTCTGGAAAGCACTAAGCCTGTGAAGGTGTCATGGAGCTTTCAGGGACCTGGGACCTGACCTAAATCTGGGTCTTGAGCAAAGAAGGTGTGTGGGGGTGAATGTGGGTAGGCTGCCTCCAGCGTCAGCCCCAAAGGACAAAGGAAGTTGCTACCCACCTGCATCTATTCCCCTGCTTGTCCTGTCGGCCAGGAAGATAGATCATTCATTCACTCCCTCACTTATCCACACACTTGGTCATTCGCTCATTCACTCACTACTTGTTCATCAAACATGTACACTGTAGGCCTTAAGGATAGAAAGATGGTTAAGATTGTTCCTTCCTTGAAAAGCTCCTAGACCTGTTCCATGGGTAATAAATAATCACTGTGGGAGACATAAGGTGCCAGGAGCGCCCTGGGAAGAAGCCGGCCTTAGCGTGCAGGAAGGAGAGGTGGTGGGCCACACAGCTGTGTTCCTGGAGTTGAGATGCGCCAACTAGAGAAGAAGTGGAAGGCGAATGCAGACACAGACGAGGACGTTCCTCACCACCTGTGAGCATCGCAGCAGACGTCACTTCAAGGGCAAAATGAGAGCCTGTGGATGGGATTCTGGCTGATCTCCAAGGATGAGGAAGTGTACATCAACAGAGAAAATGAGGATGCCGATGGGAGATTTTAGAAAGTAGGGCAGCCTCGTGTAGGCAGCGCACATCATAAACCAGACTTCAGGTGTTTCAGACAGTGGCACTTCCCGGTCCTGTTCAGAGGCCCAAGGTTTCCAACCCAGGACGCAGCTGCAAGCACTTGCTCTAAGGCAGCTCCAGCATTGATTGCGTTAACTGCAGACTGGTTTGTGCACATGTGCGTGTGTGTGCGTGCATGTGTGTGTGTGTGTGCGTGCGTGCGTGTGTTAATCGCTCAGTCATGTCCAGCTCTTTGCAACCCCATGGACTGTAGCCTATCAGGCTCCTCCATCCATGGAATTCTCCAGGCAAGAATACTGGAGTGGGTTGCCATTCCCTTCTTCAGGGGATATTCCCAGCCCAAGGATTGAACCCAGTTTTCCTGCTTTGCAGGCAGATTCTTTACAGCCTGAGTCACTGGGGAAGCCCAGTTCTCGTGTGTAGAAACATGCACGACCAGGATGCTTTGTGAATTAGGCTGGCTCCTCAAAGGATCTCACATGTCACCTGCTGAGATCCCTTTGCTCACTCAGCAGCTATTATTGAGGACACTCCCCGTGCCAGTGGTGTTCCAGGCTTGGAGAACAAGGCAGGCGTCCCAGAGGGCAAATGTTCTTTAGACAAGTAATTAGTAACGCATGCATGCTAAGTTGCTTCAGTCATGTCCAACTCTTTTCGACCCCATGGACTGTAGCCCACTAGGCTCCTCTGTCCATGAGATTATCCCGGCAAGAAGGCTGAAGTAGGGTGCCATTCTCTTCTCCAGGGTATCTTTCCAACCCAGGGATCGAGCCCACGTCTCCTGCAGTTCCTGCTTTGGCAGGTGGAGTATTTACTACTGAGCCACTGGGGAAGCCCTATAAATAGTAATTGTATTCATTAAATCAGTAATTTTATTTTTGAAAGATTTTTTTTTCATGTGTACCATTTTTTAAAAAGTCTTTATTGAATTTATTACAATATTGCTCCTGTTTCATGCTTTTTTTTTGGCCCCTTGGCATGTGGGATCTTAACTCTGACCGGGGGTGGAACCCACAGCCCCTGCACTGGAAGGTGAAGTCTTAACAACTGGACGGCCAGGGAAGAAGTGGCTGATTTTCAATTGAAGAAAGTGCCATGAGAAATGATGGGGGGAAGAAATAAGTGAAGTGGAAAGGCGGGTTCGTCAGGGAAGGTCTCTGAGAGATCAGGTGCCTGAGCCCCCCAGGAGGAAGTGATCAGGTGGGGGAGCATGCAGGCCCAGATGTGGGAACACACTTCCTCTGCTCAAGGAGTGGAGAGGAAGGGTGATGAGACCCTGAGATGAGGGTGGGGTGGGCAGGGCAGCTGGGCAGCGCTGGGGAAGACAGCCCACCAGAAGGCTGTAGGCACAGGCTTGATGTGCCCTGAGCATGGCTGGAGAAAGCCACCTGCCGACCCGCACGGAGGCTGCCTCGTGGCAATGGCGATGGAGGCCTCGGGCCTAGACCAGGGCGCTGAGGGAGAGGGAGAAAACGGACCGGGGGCGGAACATTTTGGAGTCTCCAGGGGCTGTGGTGTCAGGATGATAAGCGGGAAGTCAAGCAGCCCAAGGGATGTCCACAGACCCGGGGTTCCACCAGGAGAGCAGCGCCTTCTGACTTCAGCCTCACTTCTGCTTTCTAGGGCTCTACACGCCCTCCACCCATTTATGCACTGGTCCTGCCCTGACTCCCTGCCCCACCCAAAGCTGAGGGTTCTACACTTTGTTCAAGGGCCGAGCTCTCTTCTCTGTATTGTCAGCTCTTTCCAGCAGGCCACAGTGGATAAAAAACAAACCCAAATTGTTACTTTTCCCTAATGGATGCACTGGCAGACAGAATCCAGAACCAGGAGCGAAGATTACATCTTCCCTTCTGGCCCTAGCCTGTGGGCTTTTGAACCAAGAGTTGTGAAGTTTTTAGTGGCCAGTCACCAGACTGCCTCCTGCTTTCCAGTGCAGGGAGAACTTGGTGGCCACAGAGACCACAACACAGTGGAAATGATGCGTCGACACAGAACAAAGCAGTCAACGGGAGAAAGTGGGAGATGACTTCACATTCACTCACTTAGGACACTCAGTGTCTGACTCTGTGGCCCATGGACCGTAGCCCACCAGGCTCCTCTGTCCGTGGGATTCTCCAGGCAAGAATACTGGAGAGGGTTGCCATTTCCTCCTCTAGGGGATCTTCCTGACCAGGGATAGAACCTATGTCTCTTATGTCCCCTGCAGTGGCAGGCAGGTTCCTATCACTGCTGCCACCTAAATTACTCTAGTGTGTGTGTGTTAGTCGCTCACTCGTGTCCAATTCTTTGCAACCCCACGGACTGTAGCCAGCCAGGCTCCTCTGTCCATGGGATTTTCCAGGCAACGATACTGGAATGAGTTACCATCTCCTTCTCCAAGGGGATCTTCCTGACCCAGGGATGGAACCTGGGTCTCCCGCATTGCAGGCAGAATCTTTATGTCTGAGCCACCAGGGAAGCCCCAAGTTACTCTAAGGCTGTATTAATTAACACGAGTATAGCAGCACTTGAAACCCGTGAGAAACTCAGGGTGACATGTGCGATATGGTGACCTTTCTCCCGGGCTTCCCCAGTAGTAAAGATCCCACCTGTCAATGCAGGAGACAAAAGCGACCCGAGTTCGATCCCTGGGTCAGGAAGACCCCCTGGAGAAGGGAATGGCTACCCACTCCAGCATTCTTGCCTGGAGAATCCTATGCACAGAGAAGTCAGTCTCAAAGAGACGGACACAACTGAGCAACTAACACACACATGGTTAGAAAAGTATTTCCTTTTAAGTTGTTTAAACAAACCATTCTTTTTATTTTATTGATTAGTTCAAATGAAACTCAAAAGGTTCAAAAGGGTGAATGGGGAAAAATAAGTTTCTTTTCACATCTCTCCCTCAACCACCCAGCTGACCTCCCAGGAGGCAACCATTACTACCAGGGCATTACTACCTGTGCATGTGTCCCAGATGTCGGCCACCTAAAAGCAGGTGTAAGAACAGTGGGGAAAGGCCAGACAATACACTGGGTGTTGCTGGGACAATGACCCATGATATGGAAAGATGAAATCAGCTCTCTACCTTCACCATGCATAAATGTCACTTCTAGATGGATTAAAATCCTAAATGAAGAAAGGAAAAACCATAATCTTGGGATAGGGATGAATTTCTTGAGACACAGAAAACATGAACCATAAGGGAGAAAGCTGAGAAAGTCTATCTACTTCATTAAAAACAAACAAATTGGGCTTTCTGGGTGGTGCAGTGGATGAGACTCGGCCTGCCAACGCAGGGGACACAGGTTGGATCCCTCCTCCAGGAAGAGCCCGCAGGCCACAGAGCAACTATGGAACCTGAGCTCTAGAGCCCGTGAACCACAACTGCCGAACCACATGTGCCTAGGGTCTGGGTTCCGCCACGAGAGAAGCCACTGCAATGCGATGCCCAAGCACCGCACAATGAAGAGGAGGCCCCATGCGCCGCAAACAGAGAAAGCTGGCGAGCAGCAACGAAGTCCCAGGACAGCCAGAAATAAATAAATGCAAACTTCTGTCAGTCAAAAGACAAGTCATAGTCTGGGGAAAGACATTAGCAAAGGATAAAACTGAACCAGGACTAATACTTTAAAATACAAAAAAAAAAAAAAAAACAAACCACCTACAAATACCTTCTCAGATCTACTAGTTTGGCAAAATTTAAAGAGTTTGAGAACGCTAGGTCTTGAAGACAAGAAGTTACAGGATTGCTACTCTGGTGGATAGCCACATCAACAGAGCAAAGAGGGAGAAAACCATATGATCATCTCAACTGATGCGGAAAAGCATTTGACAAAATTCAACAACCTCCATGGTAAGAACACTTGAAAAATTAGGAATGGAAAGAAACTACTTCAACATGATAAAAGCACGTATGACAAATCCATGATGAACATCACATCCAATGTGAAATGCTAAAGGTTCATCCTCTAAGATCAGGAACAAGGTGAGATGCCCACTTGCACCGCTTCTCTTCAACATAGTACTGGAAGTTCTAGCAAGTTCATTAGGCAAGAAGTAGAAACAAAAAGCATTCAAACTGCAAAGGAGGAAGTAAAATTGTCTCTGTTTGTAGACAGTCTGATCTTACATGTAGAAAACCCTAAATATCCCACCAAAAAACTATTAAAACTAATATAGAAAGTAAAATGGTTCAAACCATTTTACAAGAAAAACAGTATAGTGGATTCCTCAAACAGAATGAAAATGACCACATGACCCGGCAATTCCACTTCTAGGTATACATCAGAAGAATTGAAAGCAGGGTCTTGGGGAGATATGTGTACATTCATGTTCATAGCAGCATTCTTCACAGAAGCCAGATGTGGAAGCAACCCAAGTGTTCATTTAAGGATAAATGGATAAACAAAATATGCTACACATTAATACATACAGTGGAATAAATATCATTCAGCCTTTAAAAAGGAAGGACATTCTGACACAAGCTACAACATAGATGAACCTTAATGACAGTATGCTAAGTGAAATAAGCCAGTCATGAAAAGACAAAATGCTATATAATCTGAGTTATATGATTTGAGGCACTTAGAGTAGTCAAATTCATGAAAAGAGTAAGTCTAATGGTGGCCGCCAGGGGTGGGGAGTCATTGCTCAGCAGGTTAAGGAATAGCAGTTTCACGAGAAGAAAAGCGTCATGAGGATGGACTGGGCTACTGGGTGCACAAGGGTGTGGATGGACTCAGTACCACTGAACTAACTGCACACTCAAAAAATGGTTAAGGGGCAAATGTTATGTGAAGTGTTTTTTACCACAATTTTTAAAATTGTTTTCTAAATAGCAGTTTTGTTGGGCAGTTAACGAGAGAACGTATGTAGAATGGTGAGCCCAGGGAATTACCTGAGCAAAGGGGATCCCTCGTGGCCCGCACAACTAAGGACCGTGAGCAGCACCCACACTGTCACCGACTGTGTGAGCTACGGTAGACCTCTGGAGAGGCAGAGAGACTGTGACTGAGCTGGGTCTCAACTGGTTTGCAGGAGGGGCCTGGGGGCAGGGAGGGGCTCCTGCAGATGGAGGGGCAGGAAAAGAGTGAGGAGAACGTGGGGGTGCAGAGCCCAGGGGTCAGGAGAGGCGCGGGTGGTCATGCTTGCCCTCACCACCTCCCTGGGCCAGGACACTAGCTGGGTACAAGTGTGTGGAGGGTGAGAGGATCCAGACCCTCTGAGCTGGAGGTGCTGGACCCGAGGCCTGAGCTTTTCTTGGGGGAGAAATGGAAGCTTCTGGGCTGAAGGCAGCTGCTCAGAACCCCAGTGACCACAGCTGACCCCAGACCAAGCCCAAAGGGGCTGCTGCCTCTGTACCTACTTCTGAGCTGGGTGGGCCTCATTCACCCACAGACCCAGGAGGCCACCCGAGGGTGGAAGGTCCACAGCAGGCTGGCTGGGTGACTGAGGTGCGGGGAGGGAAGGGAGGATCTGCCCACTGCAGCCCTGGTTCACACCCTGATGAGACGCCAGCTGATGGCATGGTGGGCACCAGGGCGTGAGCCACGGAGGAAGCACATCCATCAAGGATGGGTTTCTCCTGGGCTGAGAGATTTTGTTTGCTCATGAAAATTCTAGTTTCCTTTTGAACCTGTTTCCTTCCCTGGGATTGCAAGGCCAGGAGGACCCCTTTTAGGAACACAAAGTGAGGCAGTGGTGACGCCCACGGATCATCCTTTGGTTTAGGTCTCAGAGGTCGGTGTGGATGGACTCCCCATAGCTTTGTCATCTTCTGAGCTACAGGAATTCACAGTTGGCGTCTCCCAAGTGATGAGTACAGAAACCCCCACTTGCAGAAAGAGAAAGGGACAAAAACAGCCTCAGGCTCAGGAGGTGACCGCCAGGAACAGAGGTGGGGCTGCAGGTATGTGAGTAACAGCCAGAATGTTCTCTAATGGAATCTGGGTCCAGTAAGGGAGAGAACGTCTCCGCTGAGAATGAAGGTGTGTGAAAGGGCACACAGGTGACTGTGACGAATCCCGGGGACTTTGGTGAGCGTTGGTTCATACGAGCTTCCAAGTCCCAAAGCTGACCACGTGGCAGGCACCACAAAGGGCGCACGACACCCATGATCTCAGTGAATTCACAAATACCCCGGTGGGAGGGGAGTACGCTCGTTCTGTAGACCAGCAAAGCGAGACCCAGAAATCAAGTCATTCATCTGAAGTTGCTCAGTGAGTAAACAGAAGAGAGTTTTTTAATGCAGATATACCAAATTCACTCTCAACAAGCTGAGGGTTCTCCAAGGTGTCTGTCGTATATTCAGTGTTGGGCCAGAGAGAGGGCCATAACTGTGATAAAATTAGGGGTGCAACCCTGACGCACTCTGTGGCTGTTTTTCCTTTTTTTTGACTGCGGTGGGTCTTCTTTGCCTCAAGAGGACTTTCTCTAGTTGTGGTGAGCGGGGGTACCCTTTACTGCATTGCACGGGTTTCTCATTGAGGTGCCTTTTCTCGTTGCAGAACATGGGCTCTAGGCATGTAGGCCTCAGTAGCTGCAGCATGCAGGCTCATCAGTTGTGACTCAAGGGTTTTAGAGCACGGCCTCAGTAGCTCTGGCACACAGGCTTAGTTGCTCCAAGGCATGTGGGATCTTTTCAGAGCAGGGATCAAGCCAGTGTCCCTTGAATTGCAAGATGGATTCTTAACCACTGGACCACCAGTGGAGCCTGTATGTGGCTATTTTTGTGGAAGATGCTCTGCAGAAGAGAAAGCCAGAGGCCACAGTTCAGAACAACCAGATGCCTGGATGGTCATGTAAATGATCAAGTCCTCTTTGTAGGAAGGAAACCCGGGGCAAGAGGACTGCGACACCAGCCCAGGCAAGCAGAGAGCAGAGCTGTTCATCAGCGGGGTCCCCACGGCTCCATACCCATGGCCTCAGAGGCACAGCCGTCTCTGTCTAGCCACACTTCTAGCCTGCCTGCTAGAGGGCGGGACCATGTGAGGGCGGAGAGAAGGAAGATGGCATTTCCGAAAGTGGGGAGCTCTGAGGTTCACGGTCTCCTGCCCCCAGCTGGCTGGGCTGCAGGCACCAGCTCCTGGTGGAGCAGAATGCAGAGCCTCCCCAGGTCAGCAGGCTAGAGCCAAGATGCTTTCCTGAATCGGATTTCCAATGACAAGCTCTCTGTTCCTTGTCCGTGCATGCATGCTCAGTCATGTCCGACTCTTTGTGACCCCATGGACTGTAGTCCACCAGCCTTCCCGTCCATGGAATTCTCCAGGCAAGAATACTTAACTGGGCTGCCATTTTCTTTCTCCAGGGGATCTTCCCGACCTAGGGATGGAACCCAGGTCTCCTGCACTGCAGGCAGATTCTTTACCACTGTGCCACTTGGGAAGCCCCCTGTTCCACGTCCACTATTCATGAAAAATTGACATCTCTCTCCTCCCCTAGGCCTCCCCACCCCCCTACCCATCAATCTTGTCCCCAGAAGGAGCCACTGTGAAAACTGTGGCTTCTCTCCTACCAGGGAATCATTTATCTACATATTTACAAATGGATATTGTCTTAAAAGAAGATTGCGTCCAGGGTACTGGCCGGCAGCTTCCCCATTTCATCTCCAAATGATGGGCTTCCCTGGCCATGCTCCTCAGTCTGCACATGGGTGTCTAGTGTCCTTCTCCAGCACAGATGGCGTGGCATCCCACGGTACGGACACAGCCCTTGTGGGTCTGGGTAATTTGTCTGGTGCTAAGCGGACGTAGTCACAGGTCTTCTTGAGAATGGGTTTCGCACAGAGTTGCTCCTTCCCATCAACTAACCAGAGGTGGGGAGAGGGGCACGGGGGAGGTGACGTCTTGCCTCAGAGAACCTGGTAATCCCAGGATTTTGGTCCCTCTGATGTTTAAGGGATTTATAGGAGATGGTGGATCGGAGGGGTGATGGGGTGAGGGGGTTGATGTTTGGGAAATGGATGAGGTCTAGAAAGTCTTTTGTCTAGGAGGGGGTGAGCCTATGAGGCTATGGGGTCTGAAACACCTTCCGTGGTGCAATGGTAGCTCTGCACAGTCAGGCCTGCTGCCCTCAAAGAGCTGAGCTGGTCGGATGAGAGCCAGCCTCCTCCTAGGGGCTGAGGTGCTATCCACTCTGGGCAGCCAAGCTATGTCCTGCAGACCTCTGGGTGCAGCTCTCGGGAGCCTCTCTCTCAATCACCCAGGTGAAGCTCCCCTCCCTTCCTTGCAAGAGCTCTGCTCTTCTGAGTCATGGACCAAGAAGTGGGGCAGCCAAGAGCCCTTTCTTTCTTTTTTTTAAGCCCCAGAGCTGGAAGAACTGGTCTGTTTATAGTGATAGAAATCAGTTTACCCAAAGGACACGCTTCCTGGCAAGTTCAGGAAACCACTGGGACACAGCGCCATGGAGACTGAAGGGCCCCAGGTTCTCCCGAAGCCCGCCGGCATGTGTAACGTCGCCCTCCTTTCTCACTTCCCTCCCTTCCCCACCCTCCCTCCCTGTCCTTCAACAAGCCCTCACCACTCTTCCCATGTTGCAGACACTGTGTTAAGTACTAGGTATTGAGAGGTGAGGGTCATGGGCTTCCCTAGCAGGGGTAAAGAATCTGCCTGCTAATGCAGGAGATGTGGGTTCGATCCCGGGGTGGGGAAGATGCCCTGGAGGAGGAAATGGCAACCCGCTCCAGTATTCTTGCCTGGGAAATCCCATGGACAGAGGGGCCTGGTGGACTCTGATCCATGGGGTCACAAAGAGTTGGACATGACTTAACAACCAAACAACAAAACCAAGGGCTGAATAAGCAAGTTCCTACTACTCCTCAAAAGGACATGCCATTCTTCTGCACCGAGTTTCATAATCTGCTTGGCTCAAGTTTTACGGTCTTATTATGTTTTCTGATTTTATGCTGTCCCAGATCTCCAGGGTCCCTATGCCAACGCATAGAATTACAGGCTGTTCCCTGGGCCCCTGTTTTTGTCCCAAGCGCTTGGCACTGACCAAGCCTTCCAAGGACTAAAGAGACGTGGGCACCTGCTGGACTCCCCTCTCTCCCCTGGACTAGAAGTCACACTGGCCTTGGCAAAGGCCCTCGTGGCTGCACTTGGGATGCTCACAGGGACAGTGGGCCCCCCTCCACCACTCAGACTCTCACATCCCTCCCTCCTCAGCCTGGTCACCTGTGCTCAGACATTGTGGGCGTGGCGCTTGGAGGGTGTGTTTGAGACTGAATGAATGAACAGGTCACCAGGTGGAAACCGAAGCTCAGAGAGTTTCTGCTTCTGAGTTTCAGGTCTGCCTCTTCATGAGTCCTAAAGGGTGATATGCAGGACTTCCCTGCTGGCCCAGTGGCTAAGACTCCACCTCCCAAATCAGCGGGCCAGGGTTCAACCTCTGGCCAGGGAACTAGATCCCACATGCCACAACTAAAAGAATCTGCGTGCCAAAAAGAAGACTGTGTGTCGCAACTAAGGCCTGGACAGCTAAATCGATCAATCAACATTTTAAAGAATAAAACTAAAAATAATGTACAGAGCTGAAAACAGTTGCCTTGATTTGGAAGAGATGGGTGGGGGCATTAGTACAACTTTCCTTACTAATATACATTAGTAAGTGTATTTTTTCCAAGAGAAAACAAATGCAGAAAACAGACAGCAAAAGATGTCCCACTAGCACAGTAGGTGGGAGGTTAGAGGCTTCCAGTCAAGTGGTTTCTCTAGGAGTGGGTGACTGGTTGTCCAGAAGAGGTCAGTTTCCATAGGGAGGCCTTAGGAGGAAGTCCAGGTAGAAGTGTGAGTCAGAGTGTAATGCCTGTGATCAAGGCTGTTCCAGGATGCACCTGCGAAATTCTAATGTTTACTAAACAATTCCTCAGAGTCTGAAATGCATGCTGTGGGGCAAACCACAGTGTGAAACCTGGAAGAGACATGCTTAACAGGGAGCAGCCGCTCTGCCCCAACCTGCTCGGAGGGTGAGTCGGCATCAGGGGGCCCCCCAGCCCAGCCCTCCCTGTGCATCGAGTGCTTCCTGATGTTTTGGGTGACTTAGGCCAGATTCTTAAGTCACAGCTCGATGGGCAGGGGGTGAGCTGTCGTGCAGAGGTGAGGGTCCCACCCCTCTCCAGGGCGGAGAGGTTGAGTCGGATTAGTCTCAGGGCTGGGTTTCCCAGGTGATGCTAGCAGTAAATAACCCGCATGCCAATGCAAGAGACATAAGAGACATGGGTTTGATCCCTAGTTCGGGAAATTCCCTGGAGGAGGGCATGGCAATCCACTCCAGTATTCTTTCCTGGAGAATCCCATGGACAAACGAACCTGGGAGGCTACAGCCCTTGGGGTTGCAGAGACTCGGACACGACTGAAGCGTCGTGAGCATGCAGCAGTCTCAGGGCTGAACAGGAGGGAAATGACTAAGCTTGAGGTGTGCTTTATGCTCTTCAAACTTTGCCTCTTTCCTCCTGAGCGCAGCCTGCCCTTGGCCTTTCCAGCTCTGCCCCAGGAGCTACTCTGCTCCCCAGGGATCAGAGCCTTTCCAGCTTCCAGGACCCATGGATGCCTCGCACGTGGCCTGGCATTCCTGCTCAGGCTCTCCTCACTCTCCCCTGTCTTCTTCTCCCAGAACCCGTCTGTGCCTGTTTCCTTCTGCCCTGGATGCCTCGGCTCTTCCCCCAGCTCCCCCAGCAGAGTGGCTCTGACCCCCTCAGGGATTCCCATATTTATCCGGCAGCCTTGCAGCGTGAGGAGCAGGGCCTGACCGTCTTCCAGGGCTCCGTGCCTGCTGCTCCTCTGCAGGGAAGGCTGCCTCCTCCCTCCAGGTAACCACTGCTCACTCCTCAAGGGTCCCTTCTTCCACAAGCTCCCTGGGCCCCGAGCCCAAGCCAGGCTGGGCTGGTGGGTGCTCTCGGGTCTCCCTGCACTTTCCTTCCAGCACCAAACCCTTTACACATTTATCATGCAGTGTTTGATTCACCTCTCTCCCCTGTGCTCTAGGGTGAGCTTCAGAAAGGCAGGGATCCACACCCTTGCCAACATTTGTTATTTGTCTTCTTTTCGATAATAGCCATTCTGGAAGGTATGAGGCGAGACCTCACCATGGTTTTGATTTGCATTTCCCTGATTATGTTGAGCATCTTTTCATGTGCCTGTTGGCCATTTCCTCTTTGGGAAAATGTATATTCAATTCTTCAACCCATTTTTAAATTGTTGTTGTTGTTTTTTTTTACATTGAGTTATAGGAGCTGTTTAGATATGTTGGATATTAACTCCTTTTATCATTTGCAAACATTTTTCTCATTCAGTGGTTTGCCTTTTCATTTGTCAATGGTTGTTTTTGCTGGGCCAAAGCTTTCAAGTTTAATTAGGTCCCATTTGTTTACTTTTGCTATTATTTCCTTTGCTTTAGGAGACAGATCCAAAAAAGTACTATTACAATTTCTTTCAAAGAATGTTCTGCCTATGTTTTCCTCTAGGAGTTTTATGGTTTCCTGTCTTACGTTTAGGTCTTTAATCCATTTTGAGTTTTGTATATGGTATAGTAGAATGTACTACTTTATTCATTTATTTATATTTATTCATTTATATATGGCTGTCCAGTTTTCCTACCACCACTTATTGAAGAGACTGTCTTTTCTCCATTGTATATTCTTGCTCCCTTCATCCTAGATTAATTGACCATAAGTGCATGGGTTTATTTCTGGGCTCTCTAGTCTGTTCCATTGACCTATGTGCCTGTTTCTATGCCAGCACCACACTATTTTAACAACTAGCTTTGTAGTTTAGTCTGAAGTCAGGACGAGTGATTCCTCCAGTTCTGCTCTTTCTCAGGATCACTCTGGTTACTCAGGGTCTTTTGTGTTTTGGGCTGGAAGAAGCACAAGCTGGAATCAAGATTGCTGGGAGAAATATCAATAACCTCAGATATGCAGATGATACCACCCTTATGGCAGAAAGTGAAGAGGAACTAAAAAGCCTCTTGATGAAAGTGAAAGAGGAGACTGAAAAAGTTGGCTTAAAGCTCAACATTCAGAAAACTAAGATCATGGCATCTGGTCCCGTCACCTCATGGGAAATAGATGGGGAGACAGTGGAAACAGTGTCAGACTTTATTTTTTTTGGGCCAAAATCACTGCAGATGGTGACTGCAGCCATGAAATTAAAAGACGCTTACTCCTTGGAAGGAAAGTTATGACCAACCTAGATAGCATATTAAAAAGCAGAGACATTACTTTGCCAACAAAGGTCCGTCTGGTCAAGGCTATGGTTTTTCCAGTGGTCATGTATGGATGTGAGAGTTGGACTGTGAAGAGAGCTGAGCGCCAAAAAATTGATGCTTTTGAACTGTGGTGTTGGAGAGGACTCTTGACAGTCTCTTGGACTGCAAGGAGATCCAACCAGTCCATCCTAAAGGAGATCAGTCCTGGGTGTTCATTGGAAGGACTGATGTTGAAGCTAAAACTCCAGTACTTTGGCCACCTGATGCGAAGAGTTGACTCGTTGGAAAAGACCCTGATGCTGGGAGCGATTGGGGGCGGGAGGAGAAGGGGACGACAGAGGATGAGATGGCTGGATGGCATCACCAACTTGATGGGCGTGAGTTTGAGTAAACTCCGGGAGTTTGTGATGGACAGAGAGGTCTGGCGTGCTGCAATTCATGGGGTCACAAAGGTCGGACACGACTAAGTGACTGAACTGAACTGAACTGAACACATTTTAAAATTATTTGCTTTAGTTCCACAAAAAATGTCATTAGTATTTTGATAGGGGTTGTATTGAATCTTTAACAATATTAATACTTCCAATTCATGTTGGCAAGGATGTGGAGAAAAGAGAACCCCCGTACGCTGTTGGTGGGAATGTAAATTGATGATGCAGCCACTTTGGAAAATAGTATGGAGGTTCTCAACATACTAAAATTGGAACTTTCATCTGACCCAGCACACCTGGGTATATGTCGGAGAAAACCAAACCACCTCTTTGAAAAGATACATGCACCCTGATGTTCATAGCAGCATTATTTGCAATCGCCAAAGTATAGAAGCAACCTAAATGTCCATCAACAGATGAATGGATAAAGAAGATGTGAGATACACAGATACACACACACATACACAATGGAACACTACTAAGCCATGAAAAAGAATAAAAACGTTGCCATTTGCAGTAACATGGATGGACTTGGAGGACATTAGACTCAATGAAATGTCAGGCAGGGAAAGGCAAATACTGTGTGATATTCATATATGAAATCTAAAAATATACAACAAACTGGTTAATATAATAAAAAAAGAGGCAGACTCACAGATGCAGTTTTCAAGTGTGTGGGTTTTATGCAAGGGGCACAGAGGCAGTGGGGACAGTCAGCCGTCTCCAGTCAAGAGGCCCGCTTGCCCTCCATGTGGCCTGGGCATGTTCCTTCTCCACTCTGAGCCTGGAGGTGGGTGACACCCGCTGGAAAGGCTCCTTGAGATTAAATGAGGTCACGTGGGCAAAGAGTCTACGGGGTGCTGGGCACTTAGCAGGCCCTCAGCAGTGCTGGTTCCCTCCACCGTCCGAGGTTCAAGGCAGGTGTGATTGCCCTTAATCCATCGCCCAGCAGTTCCAGCGCCGAGTGGTGCGGACCAGGGTGGTGCAGAGTTCCAGGCTCCAGGGGTCTGAGGGCGCAGGGAGAAGGCATGGGTGGCCGTACTGGTCTCAGCACGTCCCTGCAAGGCAGGGACCTAGTCCCACGGTGAACTTGGATGCATATTAACGCACCCGGCAGAAAGATAAAAGAGCCCCAACTTAAGAACAGTTTGCGCCATGCTGATCCAAGAGGTGCCACGGTGCCTGCGGAGTTTGGGGAGCCTAGCTGCTGATGGTGATCATTCTTAAGAAATGCCGATCACCTGCAAAAAGTGTAAAGCGCCTCACCGAATGGCTATTCGGCTTCCGATGGAAGGTGGCGCCCAGACGTGGGGTTCAGGAGTCAAACCCCAGTCTCAACCTCGGAGTGTTTCAGGGCTGCGCCCACGGCGCTGGGCAGGGCCCTTGGGGCGCACCCCGCGGTTTCGGGCGGGGACCGGGCGGCGGCGGCCGGGGCTCCTCCCTCTTCGGCCAGGGCGCCCCTGCTCTTAACCCGCGCGCGGGGGCGCCCGGGCCACTGGGCTCCGCCGAGCAAGAGAGCGGTCAGCGCAGAGTCAGAGCTGCGCTCGTCCCGTCCGGTTCCGAGGCCGTCGCCGAGCCGCCAGCATGGCCCCCTCAGCGGCGTCCGGCGTCAGCAGCCTGCCTAGCGGTTTCGCTGTCTTCACCACCTTCCCGGACCTGCTCTTCATCTTTGAATTTGTGAGTGGCTGGCGCGCCTGGCGCCGGCGCCGGGGAAGGCAAGACGGGATGGGTCGTGGAGTGCGCTCTCCTCTGCCGCAAGCCGCGAGGGTCCGTGCGCCTCGGGTAGCCGGGGAAGGAAAGGCTCTCCCCAACCCCCACCCCGCGATGCTACTTTGGCCCCTTCTAGCCCAAGATAAACCGTCTCGAGATTTGGGTGGAAAAACCAAACTCGCAACACGGATCAAATGTCGGAAGCTGGCCCGGGTCTATTGGGAGCGCTCCGGGTCCAAAGCTGCGCTCCCAACCTGCTTCTCATGGGCTTATTGGCGATCGGCGTCCTTGTAGAGGCACCCAGCTCTCCCCAGGGTTAGGATTTTGTTTTAAAATTTAAAAATCAGCAAAAGACACCTGCGTATTACCAAGCTAAGGGTGGAGATAGGGTTACTGTCATAGGAGGAGCCGAATCTGGGTTGTTTTCTCTTGAACGTTTCTGGTGAGTGAAGGAATTGGCCACCACTTTGATCTGGAAATAACCCCACAGGCTGTGACTGCTCTGCCACAGTCATTGTGCACAGTGTGGAGTGTGGGGGAAGGAGGAGGAACCTGAAAGCCGGGCCCTGACTTGGCTGACCTTGAGCATCCAAGGACTTCTGCACCTGCTATTGGTCCCTCCTTACACTGAAGCCCCAACGGGAGACTGTGGGAAAGCGCTTCCTCCTCAGGGCTCCTGGAAAGTGCTCTCTGTGGGGAGGCTTCAGACCACCCTCAGCCTAAGCTCCCCAGGGTCCCAGGCCCTCACCTGGGAAGGGGCAGGCTGTACTTCTTTCCTGGGTGCGGTTCCGTGAGCCAGGAGACTCTTGTCCCTGCACCCCTACCGCAGTAGTGGCTGCCTGGAGTGTTAGCCTGTAAAGAAGACATCCAACCTGTTTAAAAATGGGACCCCAGCTTCTTACCTCCTGCTTGGTTGGGGAAGGCATGAACAGCAAACCCAGCCGGTTCTGTTACCCATGGAGGGTAGGGGGGAGCGCCCACGGAGGAGAGGGCTGAAGGGGTCAAGGTTGCCTGGTGGTACCGTACAACTGAACTTGAGCCCAAACCTGCATGTACACAGGGTAACTTTAAATCCTGGTGCTAGCCAGAATCCAGGAAGTGACATCTAGAAGAAGCTCTAGACACTTCTAAGCACAGCCACACTATTTGTAGGTGGGGACACCCAGTCCCAAAGTGGAAGCGGTTTGCATTCACTGGAAAATTCCTTCCCCAGATGGCTCATCTCTGTGCTTCTATTCAGCACTTAGCCTAAAAATGAGCATGTATAGTAAGCAATAGGTTGTCCCTTCAGAGGCTACTGTATTTATAGCAAGAGAATTTGGTGATTGTAAGTGATGAAGGCTAAAGGTGAAGTGTGTGATGGGGCAGAAAGATTTTTAAGCCACAGGACTTGCTAGTATCTCTTGAGTTGCCCTAATGAGTTGTTTACTCTGCCTTTGTAGCTATTTGGGGAGCATTATAACAAGAAGCATAAGAAAATGTGTTGAGAATTCCTTGGTGGTCCTGTGGTTAAGAATTTGCCATTCTACTGCCAGGGGCCAGGGTTCAATCCCTGATTGGGGAACTAAGATGCCAAAAGCCATACAGCATGGGTAAATAAATAAATTTTTTAAAAATGTGTTCATTTGGCTTAATACAAAAGACTGTGGCACACCTTCCTCCTCTTGGCCCGACTTGAATAGGTGTGTGAATATGTGTACTCATAGAGGCAGTTTTCACAATAGTCAACCAATGGAAACAGCCCAAATGTCCCATCAAGGGGTGAATGGATAAATGAATTGTGATATTCTATGCAGTGGAATATTATTCAACTGTAGAAAAGAACTGAAACAAGTACTGAAACATGTTGATAAACCTGAAAACACTATGCTAAGTAAAAGAAGCCAAATACAAAAGTATTTGATTCCACTTATATGAAATGTCCAGAATGGGTAAATCTCTAGAGACAGAGCACAGATTGGTGGTTTGCCAGGGGCTGAGAGGAGAGAGAAATGTGGAGCAACTTAATGGGCATGGAGTTTCCTTTGGGGATGATGAAAATGTTTTGAAGTTAGATAGAGGTGGTGAGTGCACAATATCCTGAAGGTATTAAATGCTATTGAACAGGTCAATTTTAAATGGTTAGTTTTCTGTTGTGCCATCTTCATTTTCACTTTTTAAAAATTGAAAACTATTTCAAAAATGACAGAAAAGTATACAAACTTTAATAGGCATTCATGTAATTATCACTCAACTTTATTATATCTTAATATTTTTCCTTATTTATCTCAGTAGTAAGGAAATAGAGCTTTCAGATGACAGATATCTAAGCCACCTGGATATTCTGCTATTATCTTACTCTCTTCCCTTCAGCCTCAGGACCACCTCTGGGCTGAACATGTGTTCAATGTTAGACTTTTACTGCACCCCTAACTATCTATGATTACACCTGTGTGGTTTCATGTTTTCCTGCTTTATAGAAAGGACGGTACACATCCTTCTTCAACATGGGTTTCATACAACCTTGTTCTGAGGTTTATACACACTGACACTCTTTATTCGGTCTTTTATTGATGGGCATTAGGGTAATTTCCAAATGTGATATAGCAGACGGCACTGCCAAAGAACATTCTTGAGTTTGCTCCTGTACTTTGGGGAATTTCTTTTGAGAATACAAAGAGATTTGACTCGCTGGGTCATAGGGATTGCATACCCTCATTTCCCCAAATGTTAGCACACTGATGTCCAAAACGGTTACTCCAACTCATAAGTGAGGTTACCAGGAAGCTGATGAAGCTTAATTAAGCTCAGGACCCCTTCTTGCTCAGGCCCCTTCCAAGACTCCGGCTGACTTTGCATTCCTTTAGAAAGAAGGTCTCCATACTGTATAACCCTCCTGACTCCCACCAGCAGCTTATCAAAGTCCCCATTGTGCCTCATCTTGCCTCACTTGGTAGAGTCAGACTTTGTAATTTTCTGCTAGTCCAATGGGTGTGAAAGGCTTCATTATTTTTTAAATCTGTGGTCCAGCAAGTTGTTGATTACTCACAGTCCATATTCTCATGCTTGACCTCCCAGTCGCCTGGGAGGCGCCGCAGTCAAACTTTCAGCCTCCAGGTCTGCAGGGTGGAGCTCTGCTGAGCTCCCCAAGACCAGGAAACTGCCCAGGAGCAGGGAAGGGTGGTAGCTTGGGTGGAGCAAGGCAGCCCTTCCCTAGGCCTGCACCCCTACCCTTGGGCTCCCGACCTCTGAAGGCTGTGGCAAGACCCTGTCTCCATAACCGCCCCAGAGCCACCAAGGCCCTGCTGCTGCAGCAGGCGGTGGGTCACAGGTGTACACCCCCCTTCAGGCGCAGGTGGAATGTCAAATGTCCCCCCGCCCCCAACAGCTCCACCCAGGGCTTTGCTCTGGCCTCTCCCCCCTCACCCACCCAAGGGAATTTTTCCTTTTGGAGCCAAGGCTCTGGTTTCCCTTCCCCCGCCCCTCCACTGCCCTCGCCTAAGCCAGGGGCTTCACGACACTGGGACATGTTCAGAAAACAGGATGTTAACATAGGATGCTTTTGTCTCAAGCTCCAGCCAGGGTCCCCAAAGGAAACTTTTTTCACAAAGTGTTGATAGGGACACCTCCCTTTCAAAACCTTTGGAGGGGTTGCCTGAGAACAGGTTATGTAATAATCTTTCCCCCAACTCCTTCCCCCCCAGCCTGCTAGAGGCAGAGCTAGAGGACATTAAGAGAACATTTGTGTGGAGAGTGTGCTGGGGCCGCCACCCACATCTCCAGGCATGCTGCTGCCTCACCCCCGCCTGCACACCTCAGGAGCCCGAGGACTCAGAGAAGGTCAAGTTGTGAGGGGCAAAGCCTGTGCTGTGCAGTTTTAGGGGTGAAGGTGGGGAACCACCTGGAACCACTGACCGTGCCGACGCTTACAGTGGACTGCACGTTCGCTTAGTCGCTCAGTTGTGTCGACTTTGTGACCGGTGGACTGCAGCCCGCCAGGCTCCTCTGTCCATGGGGTTCTCCAGATAAGAATACTGGAGTGGGTTGCCATGCCCTTCTCCAGGGGATCTTCCCAACCTAGGGATCAAACCCAGGTCTCCTGCATTGCAGGGAAGCCTGAACATAGTAGTTATTAATACTAAAGTGAGACTTTCAGGGCCCCAAAGTGACTGGGGGCTTTTTATTATTTGACAGTGACCAGAAAAGTCCTCGGGACTCCTTGGCAGCTCAGCTGGTAAAGAAGCCATCTGCAGTGCAGGAGACCCCGGTTTGATCCCTGGGTCGGGAAGATCCCCTGGAGAAGGGATAGGCTACCCACTCCAGTATTCCCAAGCTCCTTGATGGCTCAGATGGTAAAGAATCCACCTGCAATGCAGGAGACCTGAGTTCTATCCCTGGGTTGGGAAGATCCCCTGGAGGAGGGCATGGCAACCTACTCCAGTGTTCTTGCCTGGAGAATCCCCATGAACAGAGGAGCCTAAGGGTCTACAGTCCATGGGGTCACAAAGAGTCGGACATGACTGAGCGACTAAGCACAGCAGAGAAAAGTCCTGGCACTTACCCTAGAGCTTCACCTGTCTGGGGAAAGGCAGACCCACAGAACGGGAACTAGACAGTGGGGCTGGGGTGGGGGCAGGATAACAAAGCAGTTTTCTAATGGGAGGTTGGCATTCTGGCTCCACGGGAAAGGCAGCCTGGAGACCCCTAGGGAATGAGAGCTGTTGAATCCCAGAAACCTAGAATCTTTAGAGCTGGGGGGCAAACAGGCTCAGAGAGGGGAGGCACTCGCCTGGGAACTCCATCTCCAGGATGGGCCTCCTTGCAGTGACAGCAGGTCCTGAATTCGCGCCAACACCCGTGACAAACTTTTGCCTACAGCAAAAGGGATCCCTCTGCCCACCTGGCAGCCCTGGATGAGGCCTGGTTCCCTCTTCTCCCCCAACTCCCTCAGAGGGTTAAGGGACAGTTCAGAGATACTGGGGAGCCCACACCCGCCTAAGGCCTTGTTGTTAAAAATACCCTGGAGGTTCTGAGCCACTAGTTCCTGGGCAGGTCCAAGAATCTGCATTTGATACCCACTGCATGGCCCCCAGTGACCCAGCTGGGTTTGGAGCGGTCCTTGGGAGGCCAGTCTACACCCTGAATGCTTAAGGGGGGACAGTGAAAAGCTTGGGCGGGGAGCTGGGTGCCCTGAGGTTCCCCTGGGTTCCTGGCAAGTACCTCTCTGCTCCTGGGTTAATTTTCCTGTTACCCCAGCCAGGGACCTCTCTTCCAGTCACCAGGGAGGGGGCCGGCCCTGCTGGCTTCTGCTGGGCAGCCTGGCTTCCCTGACTGTGCCCTCTGACTCCTGGCCCTGGGTCTCTCCTGTGTTGCCGGCCCCTCCCGGGAGCTGTTAAGGGCACAGCTGGATTTTCACCTTTCTTCTTCTCTAAAGGGAGGGAGGTAGAAGCCTCTCAGGGGTTTGTCCTTGGAGCTGAGAAGTGACTTTTCAAGTTTTTCAAGAACGGGGAAGGCTACTTTGATCAGGAAACAGTGACTTTGAGCTGTTTTCTGGAAAATGCTAAGTGTGAAGATGTGGCCTATCTCCCTGATCTGTGCGTGCATGTGTCATCATGACCAAGCCACCTTGAAAAAGATTACTTTTAAGTTTTCCATAAGTCATCCCCAAGTCAATGCTGATGGGGCCCCCTTCTCTGTCTGAGCGCTGACAGAAGAGAGGAGGCAGGTTCCAGATGCCCCCGCAAAGGCACAGCTCACACTCAGGGTCAGGCTGGCTATTTGCACCCGCAGCCTCCACGCCCCCGCCCCCTCCCCCCGGCTGCCAGAGAGCATGGAGGAGGGTCACGCTGCCGGCGACGCAGCTCTGGGCCGCTGCAGGAGTGCCTTGGCTTTTTTTTTTTAATTAAAGAACAGTTGATTTGCAGTGTTGTGCCAACCTCTACTGTACAGCAAAGTGACTCAGGTTTACACATGTGCACATTGTTTTTATTTATTTTAATTTGTTTATTTTTAATTGAAGGATAATTGCCTCACGGTATTGCAGTGGTTTCTACTGAACATCGATATGAATCAACCATAGGTTTACATTCTGCTTTTAATATTCTTTTCCATTATGGTTTATCCCAGGAGACTGGATATAGTTCCCTGTGCTATACAGGAGAACCTTGTTGTTCATTCACGCTAAATGCAGAAGTTTGTATCTACTAACCACTAACTCCCAGTCCGTCCCTCGCCTTCCTCCTCTCACCTTTGGAAACAAGTCTGATCACTGTGTCTGTGAGTCTGTTTCTGTTTTGTAGCTAGGTTCGTTTGTACCATATTTTAGGCTTCATGTATAAATGATATCAGAGCTTCCCAGGTGCCGCTAGTGATAAAGAACCTGCCTGCCAATGCTGGAAATATATGTTTGACCCTTGGGTTGGGAAGATCCCCTGGAAGAGGGCACGGCAACCCACTCCAGTATTCTTGCCTGGAGAATCCCATGGACAGAGGAGCCTGGCAGGCTGCAGTCCATAGGGTGGCAAAGAGTCGGACAGGACTGAAGTGACTTAGCACACATGCACATAAGTGATATCATGTGGGATTTGTCTTTCTCTTTCTGACTTACTTCACTTAGTATGAGATTCTCTAGTTCCATCCATGTTGTTACAAATGGCATTACTTTGTGCTTTTATATAGCTGAGTGATGTTCCATTGTATATGTGTACCACGTCTTCTTAATCCAAGGGCTTTGCTCTGGACTCAGGACACATTATCTGAGGAAGGGGCTGGGTGTGGGGACTGGGCCACCTGGGGCCAGCCTCGAGGTGGAGTGGGGCCAGCCTGCACCTGGCTGGGGGCTGGCTCTTCCTGGATTCAGTGCTGGGCCCCAGCTCCCGCGCCTCCGACAAGCCTAGCCGGGCTTCCTCCTGGCTCTCACTTGGCACCTGGACTTGGTGCTTTGGACCGGGGCCCCTGGGGTAAGCATTGAGGAGATGCCCCAGAGGGTGTTCTTTCTGGATGCTGAGGGATGTGAGGACACCAAGTGGCTGACACCCCCTGGGCCCCGAGGCAGTGCCTTGCGGAGACGTGGGCCAGCTCCTCACAGCTTCCAGACTATCCACAGCGCATAGGGCAGGGCCCTGGTACACTGTGCGTCATGGAACTCTGACTTGCCTCCTGCATTCTGGTGGGAAGCTGAGCTTCCTGGTAGCTTCCGGGTGGGCAGTCTGTAGTGGTGTAACTAGTTCTAGGGTAATGTAGCAGCCTCGACTCTCCGCCTTGATTCCCAGGCTCCCTGTCCCTCCCTTGTTGTTGTTCAGTTGCTGAGCCGTGTCCGACTCTTTGCGACCCTATGAACTGTAGCACATCAACCCTTTCTGTCCCTCACCATCTCCCCGAGTTCGCCCAAGTGCATGTCCATTGCATCAGTGATGCCATCCAACCATCTCATCCTCTGCCGCCCTCTTCTCCTTTTGCCTTCAGTCTTTCCCAGCATCAGGGTCTTTTCCAATGAGTCCAGGTGGCCAAAGTGTTGGAGCTCCGTCTTCAGCATCAGTCCTTCCAATGAGTATTCAGGGTTGATTTCCCTTAGGGTTAACTGGTTTGATCTCCTTGCACTCCAAAGGACTCTGTCCGTCCCACTATATGATTAATATTGTGCTCACACTGGGGCAAAACAACCCCTGTGTTGAATCATTTTAATACACCAAGGTCCTAGGACCTAAAAACATCTGTGGGAACCAGAAGAAAAGCCTTGTCACCAGCCGTCACCCATTGATGGGTGGTGGGAAGAAGGGCCACACAGCCAGTCTCAGCCGACCTGAAATTCCACACTGGAGCCTTGGTTCCTGTTAGAATGCAGTCAGGCTAGGAGGGGAGAGGCAAGAAGAGAGGAGCAGGAAGGAGGGGGAGAAGCACCCCCTCATGCTTATGACCAGTGCCATGGAGAGAGAAGGGGGTGGGTACTGGGGTGGTGGAGATTTCCCTGCAACCCGTGGGAGGAGGGACTCCGGCCTGGACACACTCGTCCTGTTAACATCAGCTACGGACCTGAACTCACAGCCTATCTCTGAATCCCAAACCTCTATCCATCTCCTCACCAACAGACTCAAGGCCCCCTGAGTCCTGGCCTCATCCTCAGATTAAAGGGACCCGTCTATGGCGTTGCACAGAGTCGGTCACGACTGAAGTGACTTAGCAGCAGCAGCAGTGCATGCATGTATGCTCAGGGGTGTCCAACTCTTTATGACCCCATGGGCTGTAGCCCGTCAGCCTCCTCTGCCATGGGATTCTCCAGGGAAGAATATTGGAGTGGGTTACTATGTCCTTCTCTAGAGGATCTTCCCAATCCAGGGATCAAACCCGAGTCTCCTGCATCTCTTGCATTGGCAGCTGGATTCTTCACCACTTGAGCGAGCTGGGAAGCAAAAGGGACACTATCTAAGTCTATATTGGGAGGGTGATGTCATAATGGGTCCCCCAGAAAGAGCGAGCCTGCTGACAAAGGGGCCAAAGGGCAGAGCACCTGGAAAGTAAACTGAGTCACGAACCCTTAGCACGTCTCCTGGTGCTCCCCATCGCAGTAGCCTCAGAGGAGGAGAGGGTCCTCACACAGAGAGTCTCTGACCTGCCCCAGACACCTCACAGGGTCAGAGGAGGGGGCCTTTTGCACATTTCTGGGCTCTGTCCCTGTCCTGGGCAGCAGTGCTTAGCTGGTCATCCTCACTGGGACGTCGACACTTTCACCAGGACCTGGCTTTGCCCTTGGTGGCCCCAGAGCTGCTCAGGTGGGGCTCGGCTGTAGGACTGGATGAGAGGGGACAGGAAGGAGAGGCGGGTTCCAGGTACGAGTGTGGTTCTGAATGAAGTCTGTCTCCCTGGGCGCACCTGCCCTCCGTGCACTTTGCTCTGTGTCTGCTAAATGCACGAGTGAATGAATGAATGAGTGGGTGACTGAGGAAGTGAGCAAGTGAAAGACAGCTTTCCTTAGACTTGCTGGGAGCCCAGTCCTTCAATACAAGGGTGGAGCGGCTCATATCAGAACTAGTGCTTGCTTCCTGCTCTCTCTGCCTTTCAGAACTGGAAGAGACCCCAGCCTCCCCCTCAGAAGTTTTCTTGGGTCCTGGGGGAGGCTTCAGTGCTCTGACCTCCCTTCCCGGGCCGCCTCCTGCCGTTTGATGCTCCCGCCCTCTTGACTTGGTGACTGTTCCCTTCTCTGCAGCGGCTGTTGCTGTTCAGTCGCTCGGTCGTGTCCAGCTCTCTGCGACCCCATGGACTGCAGCACGCCAGGCTTCCCTGTCCTTCACTATCTCTCTGAGTTCGCTCAAACTCATGTCCTTTGAGTCGGTGATGCCATCCAACCATCTCATCCTCTGTCCCCTTCTCCACCTGCCCTCAATCTTTCCCAGCATCAGGGTCTTTTCTAATGAGTCGGCTCTTCGCACCAGGTGGCCAAACTATACTTCTTTGCAGTAGTTCATCCTTAGCCAGCCTCTACACACACGCACGCATGCGTGCACACACACACACACACACACACACACACACAGGAAAATGCCCTCAACTCCACCTCATGGAATGATTGCTCTTTTCAGTCAACCAAGACTTAGAGCTGGGACTGCTACTTCTCCAGGAACACGGCTCCTCTACAGGTCAGGCCACCCTTACAGGCCCGCCTGGCATCGAAATGATCCCTGAATGCCAAAAGAGTTCCGAGAGTACAGACACTTCCAGAAACACCAGTTGGAGTTGCTGTTCCTGGGAGAGCACCTGAGGGCCTGGAGGTCCTGGCTGGCTGTGTTCTGTGGCCAGCTCCCTGTAACCCCCCAGAATTAGAGGCACAGGCTCCTGTTCACACATGCCTTCTGGACCACCCGCTGCCCTGGGAGCTTGGAAATTCTGACACGGAGCCCCCTGGGACCACACTACTAGGTGTGTGTGTGAACAACCTTGCGTGGGAAGTCCTCTTTGGAAAACGTCTTGCCTTGTTATTGGAAGAGTGCCTGCTCGTGGTGGCCTTGACAGAGTAAAATGGAACCCCAGAAAAATATTCAGAGAATTTGAGCAATTCTTCTGCCTTGTCCTCAGTGATCCGAGTCCTGCAGTGAAAACACTGGACGATTGTGGACCCGGAGCTCTCAGCCTTGCACAAGCGATGGAGACGGTCTGCCGGTCTCAAGAATGTGCCGAAGGAATCCTTTTCCCTCTCTTGTAACCAAAGCTCATTGTTTGAAGGAAGGCTTTCTCATCTTTTTATGTCCTTCTGTTCCCTTTTGCAGAAGCGGACAAATTTCCCCCAACTTCTGATTTCCGGGAGATGGGAGGGTTTTCACTTTTCAATGCTTTTGGAATTTTATTTTTATTTTAAAATTCTGGGCCCCAGCGAGGTCTAGCGGGGATAAGTACATGTTGCCATCCTGACTGACTGGGGTTTGCACGTGGTTACAGGTGAGGCTTCCCCCCATCATGTGCCAGTCGTGACAGCAAGTATCTAAGCACTTACTGTGGGCTGCCTCCTGTAGGTATAGACCCATTTCACCCCAGCTCCATGGGGTGGGCCCTGCTACTGTCACTGTTTTTCAGATAGGGACCAGAGAGGAAGGAATCAGCCCAGGGACAACCAGTCACCAGCAAAATGTGGGAGAGCTAATTCAAACTCAGGGATTCCGAAATCTATACCCTTAACCACTTTCACATGCCTCCTCCTGATTAATTCAGAAATGAAAAGACAGAGGACTTCTCTGGTGGTCCAGCAGTTAGGACTCCGAGCTCCCAACGCAGGGGCCACAGGTTCGATCCTTGGTCGGAGAACTAAGATCCCATATGCTTTGCAGTGTGGAAAAAAAAAAAGAGAGAGAAAGGACCTACTCTGAATTCACATGAGAGCCCTCCCCAAGACCACCTGCTGAAGAAATTTTATTCACAAAAATCATCTGATGGGAGTGAACAACCAATAAAAACTTTTTGGCAATTTTTTGCCTAGTTTTGTACAACACCCTTGGTTCTTACAGCACTTCACCTCCGCTCAGCAGCTAAACCCAGACAGAGTGAAAGACAGAAGTTTCCAGTCCTAAAACACCAGGGTGGCTCAGATCCCAGCTCTACTCCATTCACGCACACAGGCCGTGTCCTTGCATCCAGAGGACACCCAAGGACGAGTGACTCCCACATTCAGGGCCAAACGGGGATGGAAGCTTAAGAAGAGGAAAGGAAACTTTGTACTGGAACCACTTGGGACCTGGAGTGGCATCTTGGCCAGCATCGCTAGATACCAGAGACAGAAGCCATTTCTTCTGGTTTGACGGGAGTTACCAGAACATCATCCACAGACGGATTGTGTTACGGAAACACATTCCAAAGCCTTTGCAAAGAGTTTGGGACGTCTGCTTCTTGTCCTAGAACTCTGCTCCTCTCCTGGGCATGAGGCCCAGGCACTGGGGTTTTGGAGGTGGCCCAGGCAGTGTAGACTGATGGTTAAGGACCGTGCTTTAGCCCAGGCGCCGCCTCCATTTTCCAGCATGGGGATCTGGGACCCAGAGAGAGAGCTCAACCCTGGTGACACCCAGGCCACTCAGCTTAGAGACATTCGTCTGAGACCACCCCTGCCGGCTTCACCACCTCTGTTATGGAGGATGATGTCCAGGGTGCAGGCCAGGGGCGGAGGGAACCTGGCCTGGTGACAGGGATGACTGGAAACTGGGGCCATGTCCCCACTGGTGTGACTGACGTTTCAGAACCATTGCCTCTCAGCGTGCTTCCTGGGTGCTGGGAGACCCCTCCGGGTTTCCTTTAGGAAGAGAAGTGCTTGAACCCTCACCTACCCCTTCGCTCTTGACAAATATTTGGCCAGTGGGGTCCTGAGGCCAGGGTGGGGTGGACTGCTCCCTGCCCTGGACGCCTTATCTCCTGGGTGTGGGCTTCGGCTTGCTGTTTGCTCTCTGCAAACTTTGTAGGTGGAGTGTGGCCCGGCACTGGCTCAGCCACATGATTTATGCTGAATCTCGGTTTTCCACTGAGTGGGGCCAGGGAAGCCTTTGAGGTGGCCCAGCAACTAGTCCCGTGTGGAGGTCACACTGCCTCCAGCCGCAACTCCTCCCACCCCTATGCCCCAGCCTCTTGCCTTCCTAAGCTGTCCTTGCTGCTCCAGCAGCCTCTGGGTCGGTCAGCTGCTCATTCCTCCCCTGGAAAGCCTCGTCCTGACCACTTGGCCAGGCACAGTAAAGAATCTGTCTGCCAGTGCAGGAGAGGTGGAGATGTGGGATTGATCCCTGGGTCGGGAAGATCTCCTGGAGAAGGAAATGGCAACCCATTCCAGTATTTTTGCCTAGAGAATTCCACGGCAGAGAAGCCTGGAGGGGTCACAAAGTCGGACATCACTGAGTGATTAAAAACAAACGAAATCAGCTAAGTCCACCTCTCCCTTCATTGGTGCTACTCTGCCCACTCAGGGCTGGTAATCATCCTGAGTTGTCACTGACTGACTCGGGGTCTGTATGCCCTGGGCTGCTGGCATCCTGGGTAAGCAATCTTCACCCTGCCTGGGTGATGCCAGGCACAGGGCCAGAAGCTTCACACGCATGCACACAGTTTCAGGCAGTTCATACCACCCAAAGTGCCATTTGCAGTGGAGGAAGCTGGGGCCCAAGAGTTCCATGATATGGGGCCTCGTCCAGCGGATTTGGTGGGGAGGCCCTCCTACATTACGTGCTGGCAGGCCCCTGCTCATGTGTTGGGCATGCCACATCCACCCTCTTCTCCATGCCAAGCTCTCGTGCCTTCCAAGTCCAAGTCCGTCTCACCCATCAGCATGCTCACATCTTCTGTCCCGGTTCCTGTGAAAAAGGCCTAGCAGTCTGTTTGATCTTCAAGGCAATTATGGATGAATCTACACGTATGTCTCACTGTACGGCAGTCTGAGGGGTTTTATTTGGTGGAATTTGCTCCACTGATTATTGGAAAGTGTGTCCCACTAGGCCTCAGTTACCGCAAGAGGAAGTTTCCGGTGAGAGCTGCCTGCATCTGATTCACTGGGCCCACCTTGGCTTTGATCATTGCAGATTCTTCACTGCACTGATTTTTTTTACCCAAATGTCATGGTCCCCTGGTGCTTCTCAGCTAAGAGGCTCAGAGAACACCTGTGAGGAAGTGCTGCCTCTTACCCAGCAAGCAGGCAGCAGGTTCAGGGAGACAGGGTCGAGGTGTGGCCATGTGCAGTCACACCACAGGGGCTGCAGGGATAGGAGGGGGCCTGTCTTCAACCCCCAGACCCTCAGAAGGATGGTGCCAAGCTCTGCAGCTCCTTGGAGCCTCTGACTGCAAAGCCGTGTCCACCTGTGTCCCAGCCCAGGCCTTTTCTGGCTAGGGAGACTTCACTGGAATGGAGACGGACCAGGAGATGGGGAGGCAGGTGCAGAGACTCCTAGCATGGTTGTGCTTGGTCCACAGGGGGAGCTGGACTGGGGCACTGAAGTCATGACCCCTACATCTGTCCTTATGATCTTGGGGGCTCCCCGACCCTGAGGACGCTAAGCAGGGTGTCTTCTGGACAATGATGGCAGGGAGGAGTGTTTGTCTCATGGCTGTCCTAGGAAACCTTAGATCAGGCTGACCTGGGTCTCCCCACTCCAACCCCTCCTCCAACAGTCAGAGAACTTCTGAGACTTGGGGATTTCAAGATCAAGTTTTTTATTAAATGCTAATGATATAGTGTGGCTAATTTGTTTGGCCAAGACCAACAGAATCTGCTGGTCACTACAATTTTACAAGAGAAAGGATATCTGGGGGAGTTCCATGGCAGTCCAGTGGTTAGGCCCTGGGTTCAGTTCCTGGCTCAGCACAGCATAGCCTTCCCCCAACGACCGAAGGGATATTTTTCTATAAAAAATACTAGGAAAGATATAATCTCAGAACTTGCCCTTTACTGATAAAACTGGATGGTATAAATCCTTTCTAGGGATAACATTTTTAAGTCACGTATGCCTTTGTTTCTCACAAATGGGTCAGGACCACACCTGGGACACTGTGAGGATGAACTGAGTTAATATTTGTGAAGTGCCCCTGGCTCCCCAGCGTGACCTTGGAGTCTGGCCCTTCCTGGGCCTGGGCTCTCCTGGTCTGATCGTCACCCCTTCTCCCTCTCCCTCTGCAGGTCTTTGGGGGGCTGGTGTGGATCCTGATCTCCTCGTCCCACGTGCCTATTCCCCTAATCCAGGGCTGGGTCATGTTCGCATCGGTGTTTTGCTTTGTAGCCACCACCATCCTGGCCTTCTTGTATGTAATTGGTGCCCATGGCAACAGAACCTCATGGATCACCCTGGTGAGTCCAGCCCTGCGTGTCTGGGAGCAGGGGGTAGTGATGGACACTCCCCTGGGAGGCGGGCTTTTCCAGTGCTGGGTGAGGAGCCCTCCAAGGCCGAGCAGCCCACAGCAGCCCAGGGCTCCCGTGCAGGAGGCTGACTGTCTGTCCCCGCCTGGTTCTCCGGGGGCTGCTCTGCCTTCTCCTCTGCGATCTCCCCTCTCCTGGAAACCAGCAGCCTGACATCCCTCCCTGTCCCTCTGCACCTGCCAGGGGTCGGTCGTCGTCTCCCACCGCCCAGCGGGACCGGCTTTCACCTCCAGGAGGGGCCGGGGAGCTGGAGGGGGGTGGGTCCTGCTGCCCCATCCCGTCCCCGCCTCTAACGCGGGGTCACCAGAGAGGAACCTGGCGGGGAAGAGGGATGGCCTGTGATTGCTCTTCGCATGAATTCTGCCTGAGGCCCGTGAAGAGGGGCACTGACACCTGGGTCACCTGCCCTGACCTCCCCTGGACGGGCGTGGGGCTCTTAGCCAGGCCCCGTACTCTCCAAAGGCCTCCAGCCTAGGCTTAGAAACCCCCTGAAAATCCTAACTACTCAAAAGCCTGCTCTAGTGCTTTATTGCAAAAAAAGAATTTATTTGTTTATTTGGCTGTGCTGGGTCTTGCCTGCTTTGCTCGGGCTTGCCCCAGTCGACGTGAGCGGGGGCTCTCTCCGTCGTGGTGCCCGGCTTCTCACTGCAGCGGCTTCTCTGGCCGTGGCTCCTGGGCTCTCGAGTTCAGGTTCAGGAGCCGCGGCACACGGGCTTAGCTGCCCCGCAGCATGTGAAGTCTTCCCGGGCCAAGGATCGAACCGTGTCTCCTGCATGTCAGTTGATTCCTACCCACTGACACCAGGGAAGGTCCTTTGTTTTGCTTTTAAACATAACTGGAGCCCCCATCCCTGGTCATCCTTCAAGGAAAAAGCTAACAACAAAACAACAATACAATTGGCCTGAGTCTTTCTTTCTGAATTGACCACCGAGGCCACCTCCAAACTGGGGACTGTGACCACAGCTGACACTTCTCGGGCCCAGAACTGATTTCTACCAGTTGCACGCAGAAAGGGCCGCTTCCCTGACCCACGACTAGATCCCACCTCACGGGAAAGCAGCACCCCCTCCTCCATTGAAGTCCTTACTTTGCCCCCAGACCAGGGTCACTAAGCAGGGGGGTGGGGCGGTGGCCCAGGCCAGGCAGGGTCAGGCGGGGTGGACAATCCCTGCTGGGACCACAGGCCCCCCAGGTCTCCCGGCTGGCCTCCCCGTCTCTCTGATGGCTCTCTCTGACCCCACAGGATGCAGCCTACCACTCTGTCGCTGCCCTGTTTTACTTTGGCGCCTCTGTCCTGGAAGCTCTGGCCACCATCCAGCTGCAAGACGGCTTCTACTATAAATTTTACCATGAAAACATCTCTGCTGTGGTGAGTCCCCCGTCAAGGTGCCCTGTTCACAGCTCCCACTGCACGCTGTCAAAGGTACTGAGTGGAAGGCTGCCCAGGCCTCCCTGTTGTTTTTTAGTTCACTAGATTTCAATTAAAATAAACCTCCCCCTCATTTCTGAAGGAACAGAGCCCCGGAGGAGGGAACTGGTGTGCCCAGGCTCCCATGACCGCCAGTCAATGCCGTACTGCCCAGGCTGGGCAGGCTTTGAGAAGGAGGGCACGTGACCGGGGACTGGGCAGTGTATGAGCCCCTGTGGACGACCTTATTTACTCCCCACCCCGAAGCTTCCCAATGAGCAATGGGTGGAACAGGGGCTGGAACCACCTTCATTCACCCCATTAGGAGGACAGATGGGATGAGACTGTGTATCTGGGGGGCACCTTGCCTGCAAGTCTCTGAGCTCTGAAAGGAACATCCTCCGCCTGGGAAGCCAGACCCTCTGGCAGGCTGTGCGGTCATAATCTGAATCTTCTTGTTGCCGGGATGGGTCAGGATGACAGGGAATAAGAGAGTATATCATTTCATAAAACTCGTTTCCAGAGTTATGCATGTGTGGGCTTGCCCCAGTATGCTGACTCATTACATCAGATACATTTCTAACTGTGGATATTATTTAAAAACTAAGAAAAAGCTTTAGAAACAGCGCCCAGATTTCTCGTCAGTACCCTATGAATTAAGGAAATCCCAAGGTCAGATGTGATGACAGACCACGACATGCCCCCCCCCCCCCCCCCCCCCCCCGCCGCCGCCGCCCCATGCCAAAGCTGTGCTACTCCCACCCCTGTGGGGAAAGGCAGAACAGAGGCTCAAAGAAAGCCCCCAGGGTGGGTGCCGACGGGCTCTGGGAAGGGGGTTAGTGTGGGTGCCCTTCCTGCTCCCAGAGGGAGGGGTCTCGGCGAGAGAGACTTGAAGCCTGTCTGCTCGTCCATAGGGGCCCATCCCCTTCCCTGGGGAAGCCACACACTCCCCTCAGCTCCCAGCTGCTCCCCAGTTCCATAAGCAGGGCTCCCTCATGGTCCCTGGGACCCCCTCAACTGTCCCACAGTGTGGGAGCCTCTCCCATATTTAGTTCATCTCTCAAGATGGCTGGATTCTAAACAGAATCACAGCAGGCTCTCTTTCCCTTGGGAGACAGTCATTCGCCTCCTCCATCACCTTCAGATGACTGTTTCATTGCCCCCTCACTAGAAAAACCACAGGTACCACTCCCAACCCAACCCCAGAAGCCTTCTCTCTGAACAGACATCAGCCAGGCATCTGACAACCATTTCTGTAGAATTACTGCAGACAAGGGCAGTGAAACCTAGATGGAATGTGGATAGTGGGCCAGCATTTGACTGACCAATCCAAGTGGGGTGAGTTAATGACCCTGTCCACTGGTCTAATCTGTAGTTGAAAACCGCTGGGCTCAAAAAAAAAAAAAAGAAAAGAAAAGAAAAGAAAACCGCTGGGCTCTACCATGTTCTGACTTTTTTACTTTCTGTCAAAATACAGCATAGATGTCTTGGGTTTTCCTGGTGACTGAGCCATAAAGAATCCACCTGCCAATGCAGGACACATGGGTTTGATCCCTGGGTCAGGAAGATCCCCTGGAGAAGGAAAGGCAACCCACTTCAGTATTCTTGCCTGGGAAATCCCATGGACAGAGGAGCCTGGTGGGCTTCAGTCCATGGGGTCACAAGAGTCAGACACGACTTAGCAACTAAATAACAGCACAAATAGGCTTCTAGAGAGGTAAGGTGTGGGTACAGCTTGATGAATTTCCGTAATCCATCCATTACTCATAATTCACAACCCTCCGTGTAACAAACATCCAGACTAAGAAACAGAACATAATAAGCAGCCCCCAGAAGTCCCTCCGTGCCCCGCCCCGCCATGCCCCTTCACTCAGGATAAACCCTGTCCTGATGTCTGGCTGCTGGGGTCCACTTCACCTGCTTTGGGTCTTCAAGAGCTGTGTGCCTTCTCCCGTGTCTGGCTTCTCTCCCCACATCAGGCTTGTGAGGCTGTTCCACATCGCTGGGCGGGGAAGTAGAGGTTTGTTCTCTTTGCTGTTTACTGTTCCACTGATGACTACACCAGCATCATCTATTTCTCCTTTCCATGACTGATCCTGTCCCCATATCTTTGTGAGCTCAGTTGGAAAGCCATGAGGAGACTCTGGCAAAGTCACCGGGGCAGAATCAGGAATCTAAATGCTGCCTACGGGCAGATACGCTGAGCTGGGCACACGCCCCTCCCCCACCAACCAGGGGGAATATGAGCCCGTTTTCATGTAAAGTCACATCTTTGTATTCAAAATATCAGTTGTGTCCAACCCCGGGGGAGAAGGGATCATGAATACAGGCTCAGGATTTAACCCCAGACCCTGCCCAGACCGCACACGCCCTTCCCACAACCTAGGGTGGGGCGGAGGTGGGGGAGCTCTGAGGATGTGAGAAGGCAAGTCAAGACCTCTCCCCCGCGCACCTGGCCTTCTCGAGCATCTGACCACCCCTCACTCTTCTCCACACCTTCCTCAGGAGCTCAGCTTCCCCCCCTCTCCTGGGCTGGCAGCAGAGAGGCTGCACCAGAGGGATCCTGAGGATTGGTGAGAGTTGCCTGAAAGTAGCTGGAAATTTCTGGAGAAATCTGGTGGTTCCGGGGTCTTAACCATGGTGGACAGCAATGGCCATTGCTCATGGAGAGGGGTTTCTGAGGATCTGAGTTCACGTCCACTCCTGGTCCTGGCTCTCACTCTCCCCAGTGTGCCATCTCCTGACCTCCCTTTAAAATAAGTGTCTGTCTTCCTGCTCCTCTTCTGAGGAGCTTCTGCCAAGGGTCTCTCTTGGGCCTTGAGTCCCCCACATGGCACACTGCTCCTGCCTGATCGGCAGAGGTCTCTTCTGAGGGGCTTCTCACTCAGGTGTGACTGCTCCCTTTGGACAGGGTGTCTGATTCCCAGATGGATTCTCTTGCCTGGTTATTAAATAACTCAAGTTACTCGCCACTCCTGGCAATGAGGGTGAGGGCTCGCCCAGGTGTGGCGGCAGGGCGAGAGGGGCACCATGACTGCTGGTTTTATGAGGATTTTCAAGTCACGGGACTGCAGCCAGTAGGATGCTGTGCCTGGGTTGGAAACTCCTGACCCTCACACCCAAGGTCACAAGCCAGGTGCAGGTATTTGCTAAGGGCAGGAAACCTCTGGGGGCCAGCCACCCAGAGCTGGGTGATACTCCCCAAGCGAACACAGTGGGTTGGGGCCTTGAAAGGGCACAGAGTGACCTTTCTGCTGCATTTCCTGGCCTCTGCTCCCAGCAGCTCTCTCAGTGAGCCCCCTCTTTTTGCCAAAAGCTCAAAATCCCTCCTCCCCATCCCAGCCCCTCACTTCCTATGGCCTGGCTCCCTCCGAATAAGATTCCGGTCAGGGTTAGAAGATATCCAGGCGGCAAACCCATGTGTTCAAACTCTCTTGGCCAAGGCCGCTGGGATCACAGCTGGTGGACTCTGGTCCTACTGGTGTGCAGGAAGAAAGTTATCCATGAAGAGCAGGACATATTTGCCTGCAGTTATCCCTGGAGGGGTCTCTGGGGGCCCTCGTTTCTAGTTAGGCAGCGCTGACATGAAGACATGTGCAGGCACGCAAGTCCAGCGTGTCGTGAGGTCACCTGGAGTCTGCTCAGGGCTCCACACAGAGCACGTCTGCATGTGTGATGGGAAGCAGGGGCGTCCACAGGCTCCAGGGCTGCCAACCCCGAGCACCACGAGAGCGGCCAGCCCAGCGTGGACAGCCCGTGGCTTTCCAAGCTCCCCCATGAACAGCCAGTTAATTGTCATTTATCTCGGTTGCAGGTGTTTTCATATGTAGCCACTCTGCTGTACGTGGTCCATGCCATGTTTTCCTTAATCAGATGGAAGTCTTCCTAGAGCAGCAGAACTTAACTGAACACCAAGAGGGTGTTCACTGATCGGCCGGCCTTCCAGCATAACACTTTAGAATACAGAATGTTCTGGAGAACGGATAAAGAGAGAGGTTTATTCTCCCATATACCTTCATGTCAGAGTAAGGGGGCTTGCTACGTTTATCCTCCAACTGTTGAGCTGTCTTTCCAAGATCGTTTCCTATTTGAAAGGGGGCAGTGGGGTGGGGAGTGAGGACTGACCTGAGAGACTGTGACACCGGACTGCTGGCCCCTGGACCGGATCGTGAGGACTGCCTACTAGAATTTTCCTCAGGCGCTTCTGAGTGTCCATCTTGCAGCAAGTTTCTCCATCTTCATGGATATTCTGCATCTTCAAGGATAATCTACCTATCTTGGGGAATAAAAGTCGTTCAGCAAATATTCGCAGATGTCCATGGTGGGACAGGATAAACCCTTGAAATACTTTATAAAGTGTCTTTATGTTCAATACTTTTGTGGGAGTGTTTTATTTTTTAATTCTCCAGCACGGGAACACCATCATGTCAGCCTACTTTCTGAGGACTTGTTGGGTTAGATCAAATTTCAAAGGCAGCTGCAAAGGGCAGTTCCGATGACAGCTGTGTGTGCCTGGCCCCTGCATCTCCAAGAGCCCAGAGAGGGTATCCCATTCTCCCCAGCTAATAGGGAGGTCAGATGGCTTCACTCTTTCTAGAAACTCACCAAGTATCAGCCTGGGGGACCCCTTCTTTTTCCTACAAAACAGAGGGGTCTATGCTCGGTTTAGAAAGTCCTTACACCAAAAGAAAACAGGCTGAAGTTTCTTCTCACTCTATATGAAACTGATCAGAAATTTTCCGGGCAGTATGTTCTATGTCAGGCTTCCCTGGTGACTCAGTGGTAAAAAGTCCTCCTGCCAAGGCAGGAGACACAAGTTCGACCCCTAGGTCAGGAAAATCCCTTGGAGAAGGAAATGGCAACCCTTTCCAGTATTCTTGCCTGGAAAATCCAATGGACAGAGGAGCCTGCCAAGCTACAGTTCATAGGGTCCAAAAGATTAGGACACAACTTGGCGAGTAAACAGCAATGTTCTGTGTTCTATGCCCATTAGGAATGTGAATTAGAAACTGTTTTTAGAATTTCCTTGGGCCACTCCATAGAGATAAAGGGGACTGGGCTACCATGCGAAAGGAAGCATGATGACAAGCGGCAGTACCATGCTAGGTATGAGTTGTCTGGGTCAGAAGGAAAGAGGATGATGAGGAAGGAGGGCCCTCAGCTAGAAATGCTGAAAGCTCAGCTCCTGTTATGAAATGCGCCATTATCACTTCAATCAAAGATGTTAATGATGTTCCCGAGCTGGGACACCAGGACAGGTGCCTCAGAGACTGGTCAGGTCCCAGCGTGGAGGCGAAGGGGCAGAGGCTGGACAATCGCTTCTGAGTGCACGCAGAACAAAGAGTCAAACCTCAAGCAGAAGTTTAACTAGTTGACATCTTACTCCCCTTCTGGTATAGGGACCTGTGACTAAACTGGGTCTCAGTGGTGTCTTCGGGAGCTGTTATCCCAGGGTAATGGTACCAGAAAAGGCCATTTTCACTGAGCCCATTTAAGTTAAAATTTTATAGCATTAGGGACAAAAGGACATAGGAGCTATATCCTGAAAAATACAAATACAGATTAAGAAATGATCCGAAGTTTGTCACATATTTAACAAAATTTCCAATTAAGTGTTGACTGAGGGAAATCTCATTTTTCTCATGATGAGCCAAGATGCTAAGAGAAGCTCACATTCAACCCCATCAAAAAAGAAAGAAAGAAAGATACCAGAGGCTTAACTGAATGCTTTTTCAATTACCCAATTTAAAGGAACTTTGACATGCTATTTCCTTTTCAGTTGCCAGTTGTCTAACTCTAAACCCTCACTAGTTACAAGCTTTGCAGAAGATTCTCTGACATGACTTTCTCATTCCTCCTATCCTGAGTCATTTTTATCACTTGCAGTTTCATTGCACTTTCGATTTGCCTCCTCTTTGCAATGGGTGTAATAAGGCTTGGGCCAGGCACCTGTCACATAGAGCGCCTGCTGTTGTCCTCCCAGCGGGCCACGGCTGTCTTTTCACAGGTAGGGGATGGGTGCACTCAGCTGGTGAGAACCGGAGCTGGCGGGGCTGGCTTCCTCTGTCCCTGAAGCTCTGCAGTCACTCCCTGCCCTCAGGAGCCCAGACCTGTCCCCACGAAGGTCTGTCCTCTGGCTTCTCAGGAAGCGCCAGTGAGACAAGGCCTTGTGGTGGACCTGAGGCCGGTGGGCAGAGGACATCAGACAGGGGTGACATCGGGCACAGGGCAGCCCTGGACCACCGTCGGGGTCTGCAGGAGGCCACGCGGCTGAGCCCAGGTCCTGGGCACAGTGCGCTTCTGGAAAGGGCTGCCTGCCCTGAGCTCCACAGTCAGGGCCAGGCCCGTTCAGGCAACTACCGAGCTCCACGCTGCAGCCCCCATGAAGCCAAGGGCCCCAGTCCAGCTGACACTTTGGGTGTCTTTAAGTTCATAGAACAAAGGGCTAAGACCCTCCACGGACCTGAGAAAGGGGTAAGAAGAAGCCAATGTCTGTACATGACCGAAAGCCAAAGCTGGCAATACAGAACAAGCCATGGTGACTATAAACATTGGTGAGGGTTGCATCACGAACCAAAGGAAGGAGAGGCTGCTCTGGATCACATCCCACCCGGACATTCTGGAGGCTTCCACCTGTGACTCCAGTCTTGTAGACCCCGCGTTTCTTGGGGACTCTGGGGGACATCCTGAAGGTGTTTCTTATGGAGAGCAGGTGGCCTGAGAGGGGCTTCAGCCACATATAGTTCCCCTCTGGGAACTATCTTCTAATACCCTTCCCCTCCCCCACCCTCTTCTGCGCAGTCAGTCGCAACAGATCTGCCCTTCTCCTGGAGAGGACACGGTTTCGAGGAGTTGAGATTCACATTACATGCCTGGTTTGTGGTTGCTGTTGTTCAGTCGCTAAGTCATATCCGACTCTTTGCGACCCATGGACTGCAGCACGCCATGCTCCTCTGCCCTCCACTATCTCCCAGAGCTTGCTCAAATTCATGTCCTTGAGCTGGTGATGCTATCCAACCATCTCATCCTCTGTTGCCTCCTTCTCCTGCCTTAAGTCTTTCCCAGCATCAGGGCCTTTTCCAGTGAGTCAGCTCTTCACATCAGGTGGCCACAGTATTGGAGCTTCAGCTTCAGCATCAGTCCCTCCAGTGAATATTCAGGGTTGATTTCCTTTAGGAAAGGTTTGACCTCCTTGCAGTCCAAGGGACTCTTGAGAATCTCAGAATCCCCACAACAGCCCAAATGAGGGATTGAAGGCCTCTTCATGGTGACCTTAGCGGGACAGAGGGTTCCCACTGCCAGCCGTGGGCCGTGGGCTGGTGCAGCCTTCAGGCCCACACAAGGGATTGTTGTTCACAGAATTGCTCGGGGCGGCTCGGGGTCACAATGGGGCCTCTGAGGGCACAAAGCGCCTGTGACCTTGCCAAGTGTTCCTGCACACATGGGCATCTGCCCAAGGCATTTGGAATAGCGTGACTCTAGAAAAAGATGTAAAGTGATTTTCCCCCTCTCTCCGCATGATCCATGGGCTTTGTTCTGTCTCCATCATATGGTCTTGGCAGCTTCTAAGAACTGGGGTGCTGAAGGCAGATGCCAGGGCTTCCAGCTGTGACCTCTCTCTTCTCTCACAGGTGACCTGGGACAATCAGAGTGCCAGGCTCTCTACATGGTACCCAGGGAGGTTTGATACATGCAGGAAGTTCAACTTCCAAGATGTCCTTCAGTTGATTTACAGTCAAGGAGAGCCTGGAAGGAGGAAGACACCCAGGGACACGATGGGACAAGACGTGCCAACAACACTGGGTGCCCTGTGCTGCTCGAAGCTCTTTATTCAGTCACTTAGTCCTCATGACAACCCTGTGTGGTGGACACTATTCAGATGATGACTCTACACACGGAGAGGTTAAAGGATTTACCCAAGGTCACAGATGAAGCAGGTGTGACCCGAGTCCCAAGGACCTAGCTCCACACCCCTGGTGTCACCTGTCATGTGCCACATCTCATAGGATCAGGGGATGCAGAGCTGCCAGGCAAGTGCCTCAAACCCACAGCATTGACCGACCATAGTGAAGGTTCCAAACCACACACAGGGAGTGTCGGGGAACCCAGGGGGAAGCCCAGCCTGCCAAGGAGGTGTGTCTGAGAAGGGAGCACCTTGGAGGCAGGGAGGCTTCCCCAGGCAGAGCCAGGCTGGTGACCCAGCCAGGTGAGGTGGAGGAGGTGAGGTCTCAGGAGGTTAGGAGAGCCAAGGCATGGCCCTGAAGGTGAGTACCCATTGGACAGTGGCAGCTCTCCTGGTGAGAGATGCTGTGGGTCTGGGCAGTGGTGGAGGAGGTGGGGAAAGAGGGATACTTGTTGAGAGATGCTGTGGGTCTGGGCAGTCTCTACTGGGGGTGGTAGGAGAAGGGGGTGGACAGACAGGCTAGGCTGGGAGAGTGGTATAGGCCTGACCAGGCTTTGGTGAACAGTGATCCCATGGAAGACAGTGGCTTACGGCATGGACCCTGAGCCAGCACACGACCATGGCCTCTTACTCAGCCTCACGGCCCTTGCCTGCAGAACAGGAATATTCATCTTGCCACATAGGCTGTTGGAAAGATTCAAGGACTTGGTTCAGGAAGGCTGAGGGAAGTGCCAGCTGGGCTCATCATGATGGGCACAAAGGAGGGAAAGATCTAGAATGATCGTGTTTCTAACCAGGGCAGATGATGGTTATTGGCATTGTGTTTATTAATTAACCATGTTCCCCCGACACTGTCATAAATTTGGGTTGATACTTTTGCTTTTCCCCACAAAAGTGAACATTCAGTCAGTAATGATTCACTTTAAAATAGCTTCACCTAGTTTATGACGGATTGAAATCATAAGGAAGTAATCACAGTTCAAGCGCACCAAATAGGGCCCATGGCCATCAAGGATCTGGTCTCAGAGTCAGCCTTGCACCACTGACGACTTCAGCTTGTTTCTGAACTGTATCAAACCAAGGACACCAGTTGTTTTTAAACAGAATCTGCCAGCTGCAAACCTGTGGTCTCAAGGTTGTTCCCCTTCTAACTACACAATCATTTCCGACTCCAGCTGATCCTTACTTCTTGCCAGCTCCAATTACAACTCTTGATCAACAGCTCACGTAACTAAACTGTGGCCTTGTGGGCTTTCCTTTATAAGTTCTCTCCATTTTGTGGTGCAACACAATTCAACTGCTTCTTGAATCTGGGTCTCCTGGGCTGCAGTCCTAAAAACAACAACAACAACAACAAACAAATGTCTCTTTTTCCCAATTCACCCATGGCTCAGACAGTAAAGAATCTGCCTGCGATGCAGGAGACCAGGGTTCAATCCCTGGGTTGGGAAGATCCCCTGGAGAAGGGAATGGCTACTCACTCCAGTCTTCTTTTCTGGAGAATCCTATGGATAGAGGAGCCTGGTGGGCTAGAGTCAATGGGATCGCAAAGAGTTGGACACAACTGAGCAACTAACATACATTTTTCCAATTAAGTCTTCATTGCCCAAATTTTGGTTAACATAATAAACCAGATTTTAATCCCTTGGGAAGGAAGTCACTTCTGCCAGAGCCCTCTGACCACTAAGCGAGGGGCACTGGGAAGGCCAGAAAGGGTCACAGTCATCTGACCAGACCCTTCAGTCCCTCAGTCGCCCTGGCATGAGTAGCCAGACCTCAGAAGCCTCAATGGGAGGCTGCAGAAGCCAAGAGACTGGCCCAGTGCACCCAATGAGTTGGCGCTGGAGCTGCACTCGGCCACAGGCCTCCCAGTCACCCTCCTCCACTAGCTGTCCACCTCGTTTCCTGCCTCCGCTGCCCGCCTCTTCTCCCTTCCAGTTTTATTAAGATACAGTCGACATATAACACTGGAGAAGTTTAAAGTGTGCAGCATAATGACTGCTCTCTATATATGCTGTGAAATGCTACCACAATTAGTTTAATTAACATCTTAATTAACATCTATCTACTCACACAGTTAACACATTCTTTTCTCCTGGGGATGAGAACTTCTAAGATTTACTCTCTTAATGACTTTCAAATATACAGAAGTGTACTGTCATCTATCATCATTATGCTGTACAATACATGCTTAGGACTTATTTATCTCTTAACTGGAAATTTCTACCTTTGACCATTTTCACCCAGTTCTCCCACCTCTACCCCCGCAACTGCTGGCAACCATAAATCTGATCTCTGTTTCTACTATTTCCTTTTCTTTTCCTGTTAGTTTCCACATATAAGTGAGATGATACGGATGTGTTCTTCTCTGTCTGATTTAACTTCCCTTAGCATAGATAATCACTGTCTCAGAGAAATACCGGCACCCACCTGTTCACGGCAGGAGCCAAGACACAGGAACAACCTAACTGACCGCGGACAGGGCACTGAGGGCATTCCACCTCCCTCTTTTAGGGTGCCTCCACTGCTTTCTGCCATAGGCACTGCGGCAGGACAGACAGGGAGGAGCTAAGTTAGCAACCTGCACTGAAGGCAGGGCCAGAGGTCAAAAAGAGCCATCCCTGTGAGTGCAGGGGACAGCGCCCAGGCTCTGGGGCCACTAGCAGACCCCGGGGCCTTCAGTCTCTGGGGTGAGAACTGAGGACAACCTCGTGGATCACCTAAGGCCACGTCCAGCAGCAGCTGGTAGAGGGCATGGCCGTCCCTGAGAATCAGGTACAGATCACTTATCTTCCTACCATGTACCATGAGTGTCTGTGTGATGACAATGTGTCCCCATATCCAGCCGGCTCCAACTTTTGGGTGTCCTTTGTTCTACGCCCCCAGCCTCTGCTTTCCAGCAAGTACCTCGCCTAAGCAGACACCCTGACTGGTTGCTTCTCTGCAGAACCAGCCCACAACAGGACACGGTGAGGCTAGAAGGACCGAGGGACTCACCAACCCCCAGGAGAGCAAGTGGCAGAGGGAGCAAAGGCCCCGAAGGCCCCTCCTATGACTCATTCCTATCACCCAGGCCAGGAAGGGTTGGCAGGCAGGGGGAGTGCAGGTAGACAGACCGCATATTTTAGCCAAGCCCTGACTCCTGAAAGTGGGGCAGGGGCCTCCAGTCTCGGCCTGCACCCTGCCTTGGGCAAACAGTGATCAGAATGCACCCTGAGACAGCTTGCCTGGGGAGCTGGCCTTGTTGCTTAGATGTTCAGATAGGGCTGCCTGCCCTTCACCCTACTCACCTGAGTCAGGTGGGTTTCCAGCCTTTGATTCTGAGGGAGGGTCCCTGACCCTCTCAGGCAGTCTCCCCACAGGATGTCCTGTATGCACAGCCCCCTAGCTGTACTGGAAGGAACAGGGGTTTCTAGCCTCACCCCCAAGCAGGTGGGGAGGGGTGATGGGTGAGAAAGCTGCCCCATGGTCACCGTAGGGCCCATCCTGCCCCTCACCTGCCCAGCTCTGTCACTCCTGTGTCAAACACGAGGGGCCCCAGTGGCCGGCATGCATTCTCAATGGGACTGAAGCTAAGAGCTTCCCACCCGTTCTCTGCTGTCATCTCACAGCGACCCTACCAGGAAAATGCTATTACCACTTCCACTGTACACTCTGGACCACAGCCCGCTGAGGTCACTACTAAGAGGCTGAGAGCAGTCCTGAACCAGGCAGGTTAAGCCAGCGCCCAGGCAGGGGAACCACCCCTGCAGGAATGTTCCACCCCCACAGTCCCATGTCCCCTCCAGGATGGGTCTCCCCAACTCCCCCAGCTACACACAGGTTCTCAGATGCCCCCGTTCACCTTTGGAGTTTCAAAGGGCCAGTGTCCCCTGAAGATGCTTGCATTTCAGCACATGCATGCATGCGTCTTCGGTCGTGTCTGACTCTTTGCTACCCCATAAACTGTAGCCCACCAGGCTCCTCTGTCCATGGAATTTTCCAGGCAAGAATACTGAAGTAGGTTGCCATTTCCTTCATCAGAGGAGCTTCCTGACCCAGGGATCGAACCCGAGGCTCTCCCATCTCTTGCACAGGCGGGAGGATTATTTTATCATTGTGCTACCAGAGAGTATGTGTGGGCACCATGACCCTGTCCTTCCCACCCGGGATACGCTTCCCTCGAGGAGACTGCTCTTCCAGTCGGCGTGAGAGAACAGACCCCCAGGGAGTGGACACCCCCTCACACCCCCAGTCTTGAGGAGCAGGGAGAAGCACCAGCTGGACAGGGACGGCTAAAAGGTCCTTGTACTTTGATACAGCCACACCAGCAGATGTGTTCTTGGGTCCCGCCCACCTGCCTGGCTCCAGAGACACCAGGGCCTCAGCCAGCCATGGAGGCTCATCCACGAACTGAAATACATTTGAGACTCAGGTCTCTTCTCACGTCCCTATTGGTTACCCACTCCAGCACAGCGAGTGACCTCACCTCCTACTTATAAAAAAATTTTTTTTAGGACTAAAAATTTAATAAGGGAGGAGAAGGAAAAAGGGAAGAAGTTGTGTAGAGGAATCTCCCGCTTGCTTGTCCTCGCTGGGTTCCTTGCTTTCTCCTGGTCCTTCCCATAATACAAACCTACCTCCATCCTCTTGAGCCCTAGGAAGTGGGGTGGGGTGGCGGGGGGTGGGGTGGGGGGAGGGATGGAGGGGGCCTTCCCTTGCCTAAGCCCCGCCCTCCTCCCAGCATCCCTTGCGGCCCACACCCTTCATCCACCACCTGCTCCCTACTGGTTTGCACCTCAGCTCCTGCTCAGGTCCCACCCCTCCAAACAAGACCAAGGTCAACACCGATGGAGCCACAGAGTAACAGCAAGACCCAAATACAAGAAACCAGCAACAGCCCCAATCAAACCAAAAAGACCCCAAAGCTCTCCGCCCACTCGGCTCTTCCCCTTCACTGTCAGACTTCCGGGAGAGTAGGCTCCAGGCCCGTTCAGAGCTGAGCCACTTAGAGCACGACAGTGGTCACTACCAACCTATGAGCTCCCCAAGACAAATAAGCTGGAATTAGGTGATAGGCACCCCACTCCAGTACTCTTGCCTGGAAAATCCCATGGACGGAGGAGCCCGGTAGGCTGCAGTCCATGGGGTGGCTAAGAGTCGGACACAACTGAGTGACTTCACTTTCATTTTTCACTTTCTTGCATTGGAGAAGGAAATGGCAACCCACTCCAGTGTTCTTGCCTGGAGAATCCCGGGGACGGGGAGCCTGGTGGGCTGCCGTCTGTGGGGTCGCACAGAGTCGGACACGGCTGAAGCGACTTAGCAGCAGCAGTAGGTGATAGGATAAGGTCTAACCTCTTCTTTTGTGTGAAACCTAGTTTCAGTGGTTTACAGGGAGCCGTCTGCAGATGCCTGGCACCTAATACATCACCGACACGCTGACCGGCAGCCACCTTGAGGAGAAGCTGCGCCCCACAGTCAACCCAAGGTGGCGGTAGTGGGCCGTGTGCACAGACGCTGCCCCGCCCATCAGGCTGAGGTTCCGGGAGCAGGGCGCCTGCGCCAGACCTCCAGGAACACACCGCCCTCCGTAGCCCCGAACCTATAAAGCAGTCCCACCTTTATTGAAAATTATTATTTATTTCCCTGCCAACATGAAAGAAATTGCAACTCTGAAATCTTGAATGCAATAGGACAATACTTCACACACACACACACACACACACACACACACACACACACACAGAGTCAGATACATATTTGGATCTCATTATTTGCAGTAGCTATTTTGGGAAAGTCACCACAGACACTGGCTTAGTAAATAATGAACTACTTCTCCTAGGGTAAATATAGGATCGGGTTCTGTAAGCCTATGGTCACTACATTTTCACCAGCTGGCAAGTACATCATTTGTTCTATCTGTTTCTATTTAAAGGTATCTTGTTTAATGTAATTTGTTGATTCATTCACATTGAACTCATGGTCAACAGCACTCTAATTTATTCTTGAATGAACCTTATTAACACAGGCGTTTTTTTCTGTAAGGCACATTGCAGCTTTTTGGTACTTAGTCAATAGCAGCCAGCATTATGCTTGGGCACTATTTGAAAAAGCAAAATCACCAACACAAAGAACAAAAATGCAAAACACATGGCACTAAATGGACCATGAAAAGGATGCTTGATATCAGGACAAGGGCTGAAACCTGAAGGCAGAGCATCACCCTGTTCAACCTCAGCTAAAAATTGTATATCAGGCAAGTCAAGTTCCTAAGTAGTCTGCACATGTCCACAAACGACTGTAGAAGTGCCATGAGGGTTGATTTGGGGGTTACAGGTAAATATCAGCAAGTGGGTCAACTCACAATACAGAACCAGAATTAATGAGAGGCAATCGTACATATGGCTTTCTTGGTGGCTCAGTGGTAAAGAATCCGCCTTCCAAACAAGAGACACAGGTTCGATCCCTAAGTCAGAAAGATCCCTTGGAGAAGAAAATGGCAGCCCACTCCAGTACTCTGGCCTGGGAAATCCCATGGACAGAGGAGTCTGGCAGGCTACAGTCCATGGGGTCTCAAAAAGACACAACTGAGCAACAACAACGATAATTGTACATATCCTTGAGGAATACATGACTGAAGTTGGATACAAGACATTTGGCAGATACACGACCTTTGTGAATTTATCCTCCCAGTTTGTGGTTTGGCTTTTTGTGTTCTTAATACTGTCTTATGAAAAGCAGAGATTTTATATTTATGAAGACTGATTTACCAATGTATCTTTTGTGCCGTTTGTGTTTCTAAGACACCTCAGTCTTTGCCTACCCGAAAGTTTTGAAGATTCTTTTTCCTACAATATCTTCTAGAAATTCTATTGATCTAACTTTTATGTTTAGATCTATGTTCCATTTTGAGTTAATTTTTGTGTGTAGCTTAAAGTAAGGTTGATATTTTTTTCCTCTACAAATATCCAAGGCTTCCAGCACTACGTGTTGAAAAGACTATCCTTTTCCTCATTGAATTACCTTGGAGCCTAGGTCAAAATCAGTTGGCCATATTTGTCAAAAATGGTTTCGCAATATACATGTAGGTCTATTTCTGGATTCTCTTTTGTGTACCCCTTGATTTGTGTCTTTTAGTCAATATCACACTGTTGTACTTATTATAATAAGCCTTGAAATCAGCTACTGTAAGCCCTCTTTTTTCTTCTTTTTCAAAATTTCTTGACTCTTCTAGATCTTTTACATTTCCATATCAATTTTCTACCTAATGAGTCTATGATTGGGATTGCACTGAATCTACAGATCAATTTTGGGAAAACTGACATCTTAACAACATGTCTTTTAATCTTTAAATGTGGCATATCTCTCCATTTATTTAATCTTCTTTAACTTCTCAGTAACTATTTTTTTGTGATCTTACACACATTGTTAATATCCTTCCTTTTTATGCTACTGTAAATGACATTTTCATTTTTAAATGCTTGGTGCTAGATGTGGAAATGTAATTGATTTTTCTATATTGATCTTGTATGACCTTGCTAAACTCATTTAAGAATTCTAGTAGTTTTTCATAAATTCTGTAGGATTTTATACAGATACAATCATATCATCTGTGAATAAAGACATTTTATTTTTTCCTTTTCAATTTGGATGCCTTTCATTTATTTTCCTTGCCTTATGACACTGTCTAGGACCTCCATTAAAACAGTGAATAGTTGTAGTGAGAGTGAGTATTCTTGCTTTTCCAATCTCAGAGAGAAAGCATTCTGTCTTTTACTACTAAACAAGGTACTTGTTGGAGGTATCTCACAGATGGTTTTTGTCAGGCTAAAGTTGTTAAAGTTTCTGTTTTTTATTTTCTGAGAGATTTAATCATGAAAATTTGCTGAATTTAGTCAGATTTGTCAAATGCTTTTTCATCATCTGTTGAGATAATCAAATGGGTTTTCTTTAGTCTGTTAACATGGGGAATTACATCAGTTGAGTTTTAAATGTTAAACTAACTTCACATTGTAGAATAAGCTCCATTTGGTCATGATGCATTTTTAATGGATTTGTAGAAAAATGCTTTTTGTTGAATTCAACCTTCTAATATTTGCCAAAGATTTTGTGTCTTTTGTGTCTTGGCTTATAAGGTTTGTTGTTCTATAATAGTCTTGTAATGTGTTTGTCTAGTTTGAATATTAGGGTAAGGCCTGTCCCATAGAATAAGTTGAGAAGTTTTCTCTCCTTTTCCATTTTCTGAGTTGTGCGGGATTGGTATTATTTTCTTTTGAAAATGTTTGGTTAAATTAATCTGCACCTGAAGTTTTATTTGTGTGATAGCTCACATCTATAAGGAGGTCTAAAAGCTGCTCGGCAGTTCTAAAATGTGGTCTAGAAGTTCAAATGGGGAATCCCCTGGAGGATCACTGAAGGGTAATATGGGTGGGCTGTTTGGTGAAGGAATCACAACATCATTATCTATCCCGAGAAAGCTACTCCTTCACAGGTCAGTAATTAACTCCTCCTTACTGAATATAGTTGACCTGGGGTCAACCCTAGTCTTCCTCGACCTCCCATTGGGCCTTCTTGCTTTGACACTACTTCCTTCCTGGGCTGCAGTGACTTCGCACTGTCCTGTCTCCCATCCATTTCTCTGGCTTGGCGACCTGCAACATTCCATGTGAAGCTACCTTGCTTTCTGCTCTGTGTCCACATTCTTCCTTGAAGAAATCACTCACACCCATGGCAAGGATGCCGTAGTCCATTTATCACCTCCCTTTATCTCAGCTCCAGATCTATGGACAGAACTGCCTACAGAGTCTTCTGACCCCTGAAAGGCATGTCTCCATTTGGTTGAGCTGTTTCTATCTTTCAGCAGAGATTTATTGTTTCCCCCTTAGCAATTTTGCACGTTGTCTGTTATGTGTGTTCTTGTATTCTTTATAATTTGTGTTGCTATCATGGCTAGAATCCCTTTTATGTTACTGGTCATTCTGGGACGCTGGCCACTTGACAATTTCCTATGGGGTTGCCTGTATCTGGCCATCCTAAGCCTCCCTTGTATTTGCTCTAAGAGTTTGTCCATTGATCTTCTTGGACTATGTAGGAGGATCATGTCCACTACAAATGAAGGCTGGGTCAACCCCAGAGACAGAACTAAAGGTGGAGGAGTGGGCATGCATGTCCTATTTCATACTTAAATGGAAGGAATGTTTCTAAGGCTTCACCCTTAAGTTCCAGGTTTACTCTGATCTGTACAATGAATCACATTAAGGAAATTCTCTTTCCTCCTAGTTTGCCAAGAGATTCTTTTCAAGAGTGTGTGTAACTTTGATCAGTGTTTCGGGCCTCTCTTGGAGCATTCCCAGGGTTTTCCCTTTTAAGCTGTTACTTGTTACAAAGAGTTAGACACTACCGAAGCAACTAAATTAAGCACGCACTACTCAATTAAACTGATAGACTAGTGTTGAACCAATTCAGAAGCCATTGTTCTGGCAGCCTCCTGGACACCCTAACCCCACCATGTGATGATTTCCCCTTCTCAGGGGATCAGACAGAGAGAATAAATCAGGGCTCATGTTCTCAGGGTAGTTTCACCGGGATCTGTGAAGTGCGCGTAGCAGCATTGTGCAGCTCTGCACACTTTTCCGTTTCTGACCAGTCTTTGAAGATCAGCCTTGCTTATTGTTTAGAGAACAGTTTCATTCTTCATGTTCTGAAGGAGGAAGGAGCCAAGGTAGGCTGTGCTCCAGACCTGTGATTTCTGCTTTCAGAAGGCTAGCACTCGGAACACCCCAGCCCCACCCTCAGTCCTGCCCTTGAGACCTGGCTATGGATTGTAGCCAAAGCCCTCCAAGTCCACCTCTGGACCAAGGGTGCCACCAATGCTGGAGTCCAGGACATTCAGGCTCAGGGGAAATTGCACCTTGGGTAGAGAGATGGCTAGGGATGAGCAGTCCTTCGGCCTCCATGTCTTGTTGTCTTGAAACTTTGCTCCCAGACAGCAAAGGAATCAAAGCAAAACTTTACACAGAAAGAGGAATAATTCCAGCAGGAGCCAACATGCTAATGCTGTAATCTTCTTTATGTAAGCCATATTTATTTGGGATTTTTCTTTGGATGCACATATGGGGTTGATAGAGTTGTCTTTTTGTGTGTTGCCCAGACTTGGGAAGCTTTAAAGAAATACAGCCCTGGGCCCAAGCCCTGGAGATTCTCATCCATTTGCCCCAGGGTTGATACAAGAATCTGATTAGAAGCTGATTATCATTTTCTAACCACTTTTAAAATTTTATTTTTAGTTGCACTGGGTCTCCAATGCTGCGTGTGGGCTTTCCCTAGTTGCAGAGAGCGGGGCTCCTCTTCACTGTGGTGTGCAGGCTTCTCATTGTGGTGGCTTCTCCTGTTGCAGACACGAGCTCCAGGGCAGGCGGGCTTCAGGAGCTGCGGAATGTGGGCTCACAGCTCTGGCTCTTGGGCTCTAGAGCACAGGCTCAGTAGTTGAGGCACACACACTTGGTTGCTCCGTGGCATGAGGTATCTTCCCGGACCAGGAATCAAACCCATGTCCCCTGAATTGGCAGGCGGATTCTTGTCCACTGCACCACTGGTGAAGTCCATTTTTAACCACTTCTAAGTGAAGTAGAGTTAATCTACAACGTTGAGTTAGCTTCAGGAGTACAGCGCAGTGATCCCGTTATATATGCATTTGTGTGTGTGTATACACATATATGTGTCTGTATCTGTATATATGTGGAGTTGGGCAAAAAGTTTGTTCGGGTTTTTCCATAAGATGTTACAAAAAACCCGAGCAAACTTGAACTAGTATGCTAACCCAATGTACACTTTTTCAGATTCTTTTCCATTATAGGTTATTACAGGACATTGAATATAGTTCCCTGTGCTAGACAATGGTCCTTGTTTTTTGCCTACTTTATACATAGTAGTGTGAATATGTTAAGACCAAACTCGTAATTTATCTACCCCACCTTCCCTCTACTATCCTCTCTGATAACCATACATTTGTTTTCTATGTCTGTGAGTCTATTTCTGTTTTGTAAATAAGTTCACTTATATCATTTGTTTAGCTCCCACATATAAGTGATACCATATGATATTTGTCTTTCTCTGTCTGATTTACTTCACTTAATATGATAATCTCTAAGGCCATCCATGTTGCTGCAAATGGCATTACTTCATTTCTTTTTATGGCTGAGTAATATTCCATTGTGGGTGTTTGTGTATACATATATCTCACATCCTTTTTGGAAGGCTCTGACCTCAGTATCATTATCACTGAAACCTGGAGTTTCACAGAGGGTCTCAGAGATCACCTGGACATCTTACAGCCTGATCCTCTAGGGCCAGCTCTAGCCGGAGTGAAGCAGGAACGTGTGTGTGCGTGTGTTGCGTGAGTGCACGCAAGCATGCACACTGCCAAGTCCAGCTCTCCTAGAGAGCTGGGGGACTTTCTGATTTTATAAACCTATGGTCCACACCCTGAGGATGCTGGGGACTGGATCTGAGCATCATCTGTAATTCAAGCTCCTACATGCCCTTCAGGGTTTTTTTTTCAGATATGTGTAGATGTGTTTGTGATACTAGCAAATGTGAGGCTGTCACGGCTAACGCCATGACAGGCAGCCTAGATTAGGAGCAGGCCTGGTTTCCCGGGGTAACATAATTATCAGGCCTCCTGGAGCTAGCCAATCAACATATGCCTAGCAAGAAAAAAGGGAACCTATCAGGGGAAAGCTGAAAGCCCCACGTTGGGCCAACAAAAATTACCTTGCAACTGTGTAACCAACCCGCTTGAGCCAACTACCCGCTGTGTAACCAATCCGCTTGAGCCAATTACCTGCTGCTTTTTTTTGACCTAATAAATACCGGAGAGAACTGGGCCTCGGGGCCTTTCGTCCTCACACACTTGGTGAGGGCGGGAGGCCCTGGCTCGTGTCAGTAATAAATTCCCCTATTGCGAGTTGCATTGTTTCGAGGAGTCTTCTTTCCCGACCGGGGACTCGGACTACGGGCAGAACAGCAAACATCATTTAAAAACATAACCAAACTCAGAGCAGCTTTCTATTGGTTTTTATTTTCTCTATCAGCAATCATTAGAACTGCATCTACTCTTAGATATACCTTGGGAGGGAGCCAGTATATGGTTTTTATTTTTTATTTTTCCAGATTCTAAATAGAGGTCTGCATCCATGGAAAGGCTGGGGACTTGAGGGGAGAAGGTCTCCCCAGAACCAGAAATGGCCTTTGAGTTAAGGAGCAGCTGTGTGACCAGCAGCCATCCCCCCCAGCTCCACCCCTGGGGTGCCCCACTGGCCAGATGCCATCAGGGATTTGAGCCACACCAGTCTGTGACAGTGAGGGCTTCGTAGGAAGGGAGGGAGCCATTTGACCCCTGCAGGAGGGGGAGGCACCCTGGGGGCCATCCGAGCGGACGCCTCTCCGCCCCACTCACATTCTGAGTGACTCACACTCTTAGGGGTTTCTCAGCACGCCCAGCTTCTGAGCACTAGCAGCCTCAGAGCCATGAGGCCCCAAAGGCGCTGGGAACAAGCCCCGCTGCCGAGCCAAACTCAAGGCCCCTCTCTAGGTGTGACCAAGCGGTGAATTCAGAGAGGCCTAGTGAGTGTAGACTCACAGGCTCACATCAGATGTCCTGGCCACTGGAAGCCCTATGTGGCTTCCTGCTGAGGGGAGGGCAGACTTTGTTCCTATGAATTCCAGGACACAGAAGCCCTGACAAAGCTGCCATTTGAGAGTATGCAGCAGTCTAATGTGTGAGTGTGTGTGTGTGTATACGTTTGCACACATATGTGTAAGTAAAAGACTGTATTTTCCTGAACTGTCTTTTTTTCAAAAATATATATTTATTTATTCACTTATTTGGCTATGCCGGATCTAGGTTGTGGCATGCAGGATCTTCCAACTCTGTTGGGGCATATGGGATCATTCAGCAACCCACTCCAGTATTGCTGCCTGGAGAGTTCCATGGACAGAGGAGCCTGGCAGACTGCAGTCCATGGGGTCACAGAGTCGGACACGACTGAGTGAGCACGGGATCATTGGACTTCCCAGGTGGCACTAGTGGTAAAGAACCCGCCTGCCAATGCAGGAGATGCAAGAGACCCGGATTTGATCCCTGGGTCGGGAAGATCCTCCGGAGTAGGAAATGGCAACATGCTCCAGTATTCTTGCCTGGGAAATTCCATGAACAGAGGAGACTGGTGGGCTACAGTCCATAGAGTCCCAGAGTTGGACACAAATAAGTGACTGAACACACACACACACAGGATCATTAGTTGCAGCATGCAAACTCTTAGTTGCAGCATGTGGGATCTAGTTCCCTGACCAGGGATTGAAGCGCAGCTCCCAACATTGGGAGCACACTGGACCATCCAGGAAGTCCCTCCTGAACTGTCTTGAATCTCCACCCTGTTCTCACAGCTTTTGCAAGTCCCCTTCGCTCCAGCTGGGAAATCCTATTTGTCCTGCTGAGCTTCTGAAAAATCATCCCTCCGACCTTCTCAAGGGAACCTCAGGTCTTCTTGTTCTCCCTCCTGCCAACCAGTGCTCTGTTTTGCTAAAGCTGACATGACACGTGCTCTAATGGCTGAGCACTTGTGTCCACTCTCAGAAGCTTTGCCGTTTGGTCTCCGAGTGTCTCCATTCCCAAATCCTGAAATACCCTTCCTGCTCTAGCACTTTGGAGCAGCTTCTTTGGAAGCTGCCTTCCTGCTGTGCAGCTTAGTAACAGGAATCCCTTCAGGTTCTCTTTATCTCGGTAGAAGGGAAGGGGGGACTGGATGGGACCCGGTGGTGGGAGTTTCTTGCTCTGTTGGAGGCCGCCAGCTTTGGGCAGAAGCTGCCAAGGAGGGCTACCAAGAAGGCCCTGGGTAGGAGGGAGGCTCTCGCCAACCCTGGGAGCAGAAGGTGAGGGCTCTTGGAAGCCTGCTCACAGCTGGTGGGCTTACAGTAAACAGGAATAAAACCCCCAGGGTGGTGGGTGAGGACAGCTGGAGGTTGGAGGGAAGTCTTGCTCCCCACTAGCAGCTTGGGACTCAGAAGGGGAGTGCTACTCACACCCCCGTGGGGCCTCTGGAAAGGGCAGGACAGGTTCAGGAAGACGCAGATGGCCGGAGAGCACGTCACCAGGCGGGACTTCAAGAAGGGGCACGGCCGTGGGGGTCTCTTCTGAGGGCTGCTGTGGTCCCAGCATTGGCAGAGGGCCTGAGGTTACAGTCCCCTTTAAAAGGACACACATGGGTTCCCTGAGGGCCACAGAGAACATGGCTCATGGGCTTCAAGGAATGACCCTGGCTGTATGGATGGCAGTCCCCCTCACCCATGACGCTCCCTGGCAGCTGCCCCAGAAGACGTGTCCCAGGCCCGGCTCAGGAGGCAGACGGGAGCGTGTACTGGCCTCTCTCCCTGGCCTTCAGGATGACATGCTTATGAGAGTGTTTGCTGGTGGCTCAGTGGTGAAGACTCCACTTGCCAGTGCAAGAGACGTGGTTTGATCCCTGGGCTGGGGAGATCCCACGTGCTGTAGAGCAGCCAGGCCCATGCACCACAACTACTGAGGCTGTGCTCTGGAGCTCTGCAAGGAGAGCAGCCGCTGCATTGAGAAGCCTGTGCACCCCAGTTAGAATAACCCCGCTCGCTGCAGCTCGAGAAGGGCCCTCACAGCAATGACCACCCAGCACAGCCACAAACAAATAAAAAAGTTTTTTTTTTTCAAAGAGTCTTTGTTAGCATGAATCTTAGTAACTGAGCTCCTATGAACCAGAGGTCATCACCACTTCCATAGCAACAGCTCCATTTGTAAGATGAAAAATCTTACCCCGATTGTTTGCTTATATCTGTGATGCTCCCGAAGAGAGGGACTCCTGGTTTAAGTTTACCAGACACTGAGCTCATCCCCAGGAATGAGGTGAGACAAAAATACTACCACCCTGCTGTGTGGGCCCCTACGGATCCCCCCAGAGGCAGGACAATTTTCTAAGAAATCACCTTTGTCCAAAGAGAAACTTGAGCTCAGGACTGCCGCTGCTTACTCAGGCAGTGCTTCCAGGGAGGGTCTCAGGGGTGTGTCAGTCTCCTGAGTGAGCGGCCGGGGACCCGGGGCTGTGCCTGCTGAGTGTCAGGGACTCTTCCCCATGAGCCTCGAGCAGCAGTCTCAGCCCAGTTAATGAGCCGCTTGGTCTATCCCCTTCTTTTATTTTTTAATTTTTAACTTATTTTATTCTAAAAATATGTGTTCGTTTATTTTTGGCTGCGTTGACTTTTGGCTGCAGCACGTGGAACCGTCCTTGCGGCATGCAGGCTTCGCACTAGTTGTGGCATGCTAGTCCAGAGCACGTGGGATCATCCTTGCCACGTGCAGGCCTCACACTAGTTGTGGCATGCTAGTCCAGAGCATGTGGGACCGTCCTTGCGGCGTGCAGGCTCCTCACTATTTGTGGCATGCTAGTCCAGAGCACGCGGGCTCTGCAGTTGCAGCGCACAGGCTTTGGTGGCCCTTGGAATGTGGGATTAGTGCCCTGACCAGAGATTGAACCCATGGCCCCAGCATTGGAAGGCGAATTCTTAACCACTGGACCACCGGGGAAGCCATATCTCCTTGTTTTAGACAGGAGGAAACAGAGACCCTGAGAAGTAAGAGCAGCCCCAGCCCACACAGCTGGCTTTTTCTGACTTCCTCATTGACCATATGGCAGAGGTTGGACTGAGTCTTCCATTAGTTGAACAAGAAAAGGTTTTTTTTCTTTCTGCCCCTTAGTCCATAGGCTCTCTCTTTGCATCACTAATCAAAGAAAGAGCCTTCTGAAGATTTCCGATGCCACCTAATCACCGTTTGCAAACCCTGCATGAGAGGAAGAGAGGCAAATGGGATTTTTCCAAGACTAGTCTTGGTAGCACAAATCTGGACTATGTTTAACTTGAACTGGGACGCTAGTAGGTGATTATAGCTCCTAGGAATCCCACATCTAGCAGTCCAAGTTGGAATGATTTACCTGTGTAGTAGGCAAGCATTTCCAACTGCACAATATTTCTTTGAGAAGAGAGATGACTTTCTACTAGAATGATCAATTTCTACAGGGTAGCAGGTACTGCCTCATTCAGTAAACAGAACGGGGGCTATTGGGGGAGCTCTGCCTGCCCCCTGGTGGTTGTAAATATAATTTTTTTAATTTATTTTTATTATTTAGTTTTGGCTGAGCTTGGTCTTTGCTGCCGCGCGTGGGCTTTCTCTAGTTGCGGTACCTGGGCTTCTGGTTGCTGTGGCTTCTCTTGTTGCAAAGCGGGGCTCTAGATCTCAGGCTCAGTAGTTGTGGCCCAGAGTTAACCTGCTTTGCAGCATGCGGAAGCTTCCCGAACCAGGGATCAAACCCGTGTCCCCCGCATTGGCAGCCAGATTCTTGACCACTGGACTACCAGGGAAGTCTCGTAACTATAACTTTTAACCATTTTAATGACGTTTCAATAACAAAGGACACCTGTTTAAAGTATACACTTTGGAAAATGTTGACGTTGCATGTACAGTGAAACCATCACCACAGTCAAGATAATAAACATACCTGTTGTTCTCAAAAGTTGCTCAAACCCTTCTGTCGTCCCTCCCTCCCACCTCTCCCCACCCTCTCCTATCCCCAGGCAACCATTGATCTACTTTCTGTTACTATACATTAACTTGCACTTTATAGATTATTACAAAAAAGGAATCATACAATGAGATAAATCTTGTCTGGCTTGTTTTACTCAACACGGTTATTCTGAGATGCATCCATGTTGGGTATGTATCCTGCTTATCTCTGAGCAGTAATCCTCATGTTGACATAGTCCAGGGCATGTATACTTTCACCTGTTGAAATATACCTGTATTGGTCCAGGTTTTGCCTGTTATGAATAAAGCTTCTATGAGCATTTATACTCAAGTCTTGGTAAGGCTTGCTTTCTCTTGAATACATGCCTAGAGGGAGAATGGCCAAGTTGTAAGTGTACCTTTGATATTTAAGCTGTCAAATTACTTCCAAAGTGGGGGTGCCATTCTGCATTCCCATTAGCAACGTCCAACAGTTTCAGTTGTCCCAGATGCTCACCAACATTTGATATTAAATCTAATTTGGGACATCCTAATTGGGGCATAGTGGTATCTTAGTGGTTTTTATTTGCATTTCCCTAATTATTGGTAAGGGCTTCCCTGGTGGCTCAGGGGTAAAGCATCTGCCAGCAGTGCAGGAGACGCGAGTTCAATACCTGGGTGGGGAAGACCCCCTGGGGGACGGCATGGCAACCCACTCCAGTACTCTCACCTGGAGAATCCCATGGACAGAAGGGCCTGGCGGTTATGGTCCATAGGGTTGCACAGTCAGGAACGACTGAAGCAGCTCGGCAGTTATTGATAAGGGCTTCCCTGATGGCTCAGTGGTAAAGAATCTGCCTGCCAATGATGCCAAACCAGGAAACGTGGGTTCCAACCCTCGGTCGGGAAGATCCCCTGGAGAAGGAAATAAGCAACCCACTCCAGTATTCTTGCCTGGAAAATCCCATGGACAGAGGAGTCTGGTGGGCTATATAGTCCATGGGGTTGCAAATAGTTGGACACAACTTAGCAACTAAACAACAATTCTTAATAAACATCTTTTCAAGCCTGTTTACCAGTGCTATATCTTCTTTGGTGAGGTGTCTGTTCATGCGTCTTGTCCATTTTTTATGGGATTGTTTGTTTTCTTACTGCGAGTTTTCATAATTCTATATGTATCTGAGTACAAGTCCTTTATTAGATGAGTGATTTGTGAATATTTTCTCCAGTCTGTGGCTTATCTTTTTCACATCCTCAACAGTCTTTGAGGAGAAGAAATTCTTAAATTTGATGCAGCTTAATTTACCAGTATTTCATGGATCACGTCTTTGATATTGTATCTGAGAAATCTTTGCCTAACCCAGGGTCACAGACTGTTTCTCTGTTTCCATCTACAAATTTTGGATTTGGGTTTTACAAATAAGTCTAGGAAATATTTTCAGTTAGTTTTTGTATATGGTTTGGAATATGAATCAAAGTTCATTTTTTGTATATGGACTTCCAACTATTGTTGGAAGAGGGTGTTGTTATCACCAGTGCCTTCTCTGGGCAAACTCTGTTAGCCTTTGCCCTGCTTCATTTTGTACTCCAAGGCCAAATTTACCTGTTACTCCTGGTATCTCTTGACTTCCTACTATTGCATTCCAGTCCCCTATGATGAAAAGGACATCTTTTTGGGGTGTTAGTTTTAGAAGGTCTTGTAGGTCTTCACAGAACCATTCAACTTCAGCTTCTTCAGCATTACTGGTTGGGACATAGACTTGGATTATTGTGATATTGAATGGTATGCCTTGGAAACGAACAGAGATCATTCTGTCGTTTTTGAGATTACATCCAAGTACAGCATTTCGGACCCGTTTGTTGATTTATTATTTGCAGCCAAAGATGGAGAAGCTCTATATAGTCAGCAAAAACAAGACTGAGAGCTAACTGTGGCTCAGATCAAGAACTTCTTATTGCAAACTTCAGGCTTATATTGAAGAAAGTAGGGAAAACCACTAGACCGTTCAGGTATGACCTAAATCAAATCCCTTACAATTATACAGTGGAAGTGACAAATAGATTCAAGGCATTAGATCTGATAGACAGAGTGCCTGAAGAACTATGGACAGTGGCTCATGACATTGTACAGGAGGCAGTGATCAAAACCATCCCCAAGAAAAAGAAATGCAAAAAGGCAAAATGGTTGTCTCAGGAGGCCTTACAAATAGCTGAGAAAAGAAGAGAAGCTAAAGGCAAAGGAGAAAAGGAAAGATATACTCATCTGAATGCAGAGTTCCAAAGAGGAGCAAGGAGACATAAGAAAGCTTTCCTCAGTGATCAATGCAAAGAAATGGAGGAAAACAATAGAATGGGGGAAGACTAGAGATCTCTTCAAGAAAATTAGAGATACCAAGGGAACATTTCATGCAAAGATGCATTCAACAAAGGACAGAAATGGAATGGACCTAATAGAAGCAGAAGATATTAAGAAGAGGTGGTAAGAATACACAGAAGAAATATACAAAAAAAGATTTTCAGGACCCAGATGACCACTATTGTGTGATCACTCACCTAGAGCCAGACATCCTGGAATGCAATGTCAAGTGGGCCTTAGGAAGCATCACTACAAACAAAGCTAGTGGAGGTGATGGAATTCCAGTTGAACTATTTCAAATCCTAAAAGATGATGCTGTGAAAGTGCTGCACTCAATATGCCAGCAAATTTGGAAAACTCAGCAGTGGCCACAGGACTGGAAAAGGTCTGTTTTCATTCCAATCCCAAAGAAAGGCAGTGCCAAAGAATGCTCAAACTACTGCACAATTACACTCATCTCACCCACTAGCAAAGTAATGCTCAAAATTCTCCAAGCCAGGCTTCAACAGACATGAACTGTGAACTTCCAGATGTTCAAGCTGGATTTAGAAAAGGCAGAGGAACCAGAGATCAAATTGCCAACATCCGTTGCATCATTGAAAAAGCAAGAGAGTTCCAGAAAAACATCTACTTCTGCTTCATTGATTATACCAAAGCCTTTGACTGTGTGGATCACAAAAAACTGTGGAAAATTCTTCAAGAGATGGAAATATCAGACCACCTTACCTGTCTCCTGAGAAACCTGTATGCAGGCCAAAAAGCAACAGTTAGAACCGGGCAGGTTCTAACAACAGACTTGTTCCAAATTGGGAAAGGAGTATGTCAAGGCTGTATATTGTCACCCTGCTTATTAAACTTAAATGCAGAGTACATCATGCGAAATGCTGGGCTGGATGAAGCACAAGCTGGAATCAAGATTGCAGGGAGAAATATCTATAACCTCAGATATGCAGATGACACCACCCCTAAGGCAGAAAGGGAAGCGCCTTGATGAAAGTGAAAGAGGAGAGTGAAAAAGCTGGTTTAAAACTCAGCATTCAAAAAAGGAAGATCATGGCATCCGGTCCCATCACTTCATGGCAAATAGATGGGGAAATAATGAAAACAGTGACAGACTTTATTTTGGGGGGGCTCCTAAATCACCACAGGTGGTGACTGCAGCCATGAAATTAAAAGACGCTTGTTCTTTGGAAGAAGAGCTATGACCAACTAGGTAGCATATTAAAAATCAGAGACATTGCTTTGCTGACAAAGGTCCATCTAGTCAAGGCTATGGTCTTTCCAGTAGTCATGTATGGATGTGAGAGTTGGACTATAAAGAAAGCCGAGTGCCAAAGAATTGATGCTTTTGAACTGTGGTTTTGGAGAAGACTCTTGAGAGTCCCTTGGACTGCAAGGAGATCCAACCAGTCCATCCTAAAGGAAGTCAGTCCTGGGTGTTCATTGGAAGGACTGATGCTGAAGCTAAAGCTCCAATGCTTTGGCCACCTGATGCGGAGAGTCCACTCATTAGAAAAGCCCCTGATGCTGGGAAAGACTGAAGGCAGGAGGAGAAGGGGATGGCAGAGGATGAGATGGCTGGATGGCACCATCGACTCAATGGACAAGAGTTTGAGCAAGCCCTGGGAGTTGGTGATTGACAGGAAAGCCTGACCTGCTGCAGTCCAAGGGGTCACAAAGAGTCGAAGAGGACTAAGCCACTAAACTGAACTGATCCAACTACTCCAAAACTGTTGGTTATATCTTTTTTTCACTGAATTGACTTTATATCTTTGTTGAAACTCAACTGATCACATTTGGTGGATGTATTTTTATACACTGTATTCTCTTCCTTTGATCTATGTGTCTCTATTGATGCCAATACCACACATCTCAATTTCTGTAGCTTTCTAGTCTGTGCTGTGTGCTATGCTGAGTCACTCAGTCATGTCCAACTCTATAGCCTCCCCAGGCTCCTCTGTCCATGGGGATTCTCCAGGCAAGAATACTGGAGTGGGTTGCCATGCCCTCCTCCAGGGGATCTTCCCAACCTGAGGATTGAACCCAGGTCTCCCACATTGTAGGCAGATTCTTTACCATCTGAGCCACCAGGGGAGGCCAGCTTTATAGTCTACTTAATCCCAAATATTTTCTAATTTGCCCCATTTAATTTTCTCACATCCTCATGTTATTTACAGTATTTGGAAAATATTTTGATTTTTCAGATATTATTGATTTCTAATTTAAAACATTTGATCAGAAATACACTTTGTGTGACTTGAATCCTTTTATACTGACTGAAACTTGTCTTCTGGACCATAGTGGTAAGTGTCCTATATATTTTTGAATCTAAATGTAAAACATAAACCTCTTAGAAGAAAACAAATGCCAGAAGCATCAAACAAGGATTTGGGAATGATGTCTTAGATAGGAACCAAAGGCACAAGTATTAAAAGGAAAAAAACACAAAAATTGGATTTCATGAAAGTTTCTCATATTTGTCCATCAAGCAACTCTATCCACAGAGTCTAAAGGCAACCTAAAGAACAGTGGGAAATGTCTGCAAATCATATAAATGACAAGGTGTTAGTATCCAGAATATACAGGAGGCCTGTGGAAACTTGACTATGAAAAAGAAAACAAGTTGATTCAAAAATGAATAAAGAGACTTCCCTGATGGTCCAGTGGTTAAGACTCTGCACTTCCACTGCAGGGGGTGTGAATCCGATCCCTGAGTGGGGAACTAAGATCCCACCTACCATGCAGTGAGCCAAAAAAAGAAGAAGAACAAAGGACTTGAATAGACATTATCCAAGGAGATGTATAAATGGCTAATAAGCACATAAAAAGATGCTCAACATAATTTTCATTAAGAAAATGCAAATGAAAATTATGAAGAGAGACCACCTCACATCCAATAGAATGGCTAATATTTTTTTAAAAAGCAGAAAATAAAAAGTGTTGGCAAAGATGTGAAGAAATTGAAACCCTTACACATTGTAGATGGGAATCTAAAATAGTTCAGCTGCTATGGAAAATAATATGGTGGGTTCTTGAAACAATTAAAATTAGAATGACCATACAACCTAGCAAGTTCTCTTCTTGGTATATTCCTAAGAGAATTGAAATCAGGGTCTCACAAAAATATTTGTACACCCACGCTTGTAGCAGAATTATTCATAGCACAACTGAAGTCTCAATCTAAAGATAAGTAGACAAAGAAAATGCGGTCTATGTGTATGATGAAATATTATTCAGTCTTAAAACGGAAGGAAATTCTGATACAAGTAATAGCACAAATGAACCTAAAGGACATTATGCAAAGGGAAGTAAGTCCAATGGACAGGGATAAATATTGCCTGATTCTATTTGTATGATGTACTTAGAATAAGCCAAGTTAGAAACAGTAAATACAACAGTGATTGCCAGGACTGAGGGGAGAGAACGGGGATTTACTGCTTAGTAGGTAAGGAGATGCAGTTTCTCAAGAGGAAGCGAGTACAGGGATGGATCGTGCTGATGGCTGCAAACAGCATGAATGGACCGCGCTGAGCTGTGCACGTAAAAGTGGTGAAGACAGTGAGTATTGAGTGATTTTACCACCATTTAAAAATTGTGCTCCAAGTAGAGTTGTAGAGCGATTGATGAGAGAACGTGTGTAAAATAGTGAGCCCAGGGAATTACCTGAGCAAAAAGGATCCCTCATTGTTTGCACAACTAGGTACGCGCACTCCCACAGTGTCATGGGAAGACAGATGCAAACCTATTGCATGAACTACAAGAGAGATCCAGAGAGGCACAGAGAGATCCGGACTGAGCTGGGCCTCAACTGGTTTGCAGGAGGGGCCTGGGGGCAGGGAGGGGCTCCTGCAGATGGGGGGGCAGGAAAAGAGTGAGGAGAACGTGGGAGTGCGGAGCCCAGGGGTCAGGAGAGGCGCGGGTGGTCATGCTTGCCCTCACCACCTCCCTGGGCCAGGACTCGGACACTAGCTGGATGCAGGTGTGTGGAGTGTGAGAGGACCCAGGCCCTCTGAGTTGGAGGTGCCGGACCCGAGGCCTGAGCTTTTCTTGGGGGAGAAATGGAACCTTCTGGGCTGAAGGCAGCTGCTCAGAACCCCAGTGACCACGGCTGACCCCAGGCCAAGCCCAAAGGGGCTGTTGCCTCTGTACTATGTTTGAGCTGGGTGGGCCTCATTCACCCCACAGTCCCAGGAGGCCACCTGAGGGTGGAAGGTCCACAGCAGGCTGGCTGGGTGACTGAGGTGGGGAGGGAAGGGAAGAGTAAGCCCACTGCCCCCTAAGGGCCAGGGTGGGGGGGGGGTGCGGTCTTGGTTCACATCCTGACAAGGTACCAGCGGATGATAGTGTATGCACAATAGGGTGAACCCCGGGGCAATGAATCCACCAAGGGTGGGTTTCTCCTGGGCTGAGAGATTTTATCTGCTGATGAAAATTCTAGTTCCTTTTTGAAACTGTTTCCTTCCCTAGGATTGCAAGGTCATGAGGACCCCTTTAAAAAGTTCAAGGTGAGGCAGTGGTGATGTACACAGATCATCCTTTGGAAGCATGGTGCTCCATGCCTTGGGTGCTAAGTCACTTCAGTCGCTTCAGTCCCACCCTTTGCGACCCCATGGACTGTAGCCCACCAGGCTCCTCTGTCCATGAGATTTCCCAGGCAAGAAATCTGGAGTGGGTTGCCGCTTCTCCAGAGGAACTTTCCAACCCAGGAATCGAATCCTCATCTCCTGTGTCCCCTGCCCTGGCAAGCATGTTCTTTACCACTAGCGCTACCTGGTAAGCTCAGATCCGCCTTTGATTTGGGTCAGATTCCGGGTGCAACTTGCTGGGCAGGTGGCAAATTCTGCTGCAGAGCTATAGGGTCCCGCCCCTCTTTGGGACAGAGAGATTGAGTGAGATTGGTCTCAGGGCTGAATGGGGGGACAAGACTAAGTTGAGATAAGCTTTATACTATTTAGTTTGATGTAGTTACTTTAAAAGACAAAAGAAGGGGAAGTATTTTTAATCTTAAATGAGAAGAGGAAAAATTTCTTAAGTTTTTCTTTTTCTACATCCAGAATTCAAACCGTCATGGCCTGTGTTTCTTTAGGTTTATCTTCGAGGCAACTAACACCAATTTTTAAAGTTCTGATTTTATGATGAGGCTCATTAACATCCACAAGAGAGCGACAGAGGATGAGATGGTTGGATGCATCACCTATTCAGTGGACAGGAACTTGGCAATCTCTGGGAGATGGTGAGGGACAGGGAGGCCTGGCGTGCTGTAGTCCCTGGAGTCGCAAACAGTTGGACACAACTTAGCGACTGAACAAGAACAACATATACAAAATTTTGCCTCTTTCCTCCTGAGCCCAGCCTGCCCTTGGCCTTTCCAGCTCTGACCCAAGAGCCACTCTGCTCCCCAGAGATCAGAGCCTTTCCAGCCTGCAGGACTCTCCAGGCGCACCTTGCCCCGCCTCTACTTGCTCAGGCTGTCCTCCCTGTCCTCTCCCAGAACTCGTCTGTGCCTGTTTCCTTCTGCCCTGGATGCCTCGGCTCTTCCCCCGGGCCCCGGCAGAGTGGCTCTGACCCCCTCAGGGATTCCCATATTTATCAGGCAGCCTCCCAGCGTGAGGAGCAGGGCCTGACTGTCCTCCAAGGCTCCGTGCCTGCTGCTCCTCTGTAGGGAAGGCTGCCTCCTTCCTCCAGGTAACCACTGCTCACTCCTCAAGGGTCCCTTTTTCCACAAGCTCCCTGAACCCCGAGCCCAAGCCAGGCTGTGCTGGTGGGTGCTCTCTGGTCTCCCCGCACTCTCATCCCAGCATCAAATGAGGTCATGTGAACAAAGAACCTATGGGGCGCTAGGCACTTAGCAAGCGCTGGGCAGTGCTGGCTTCCTCCCTGCTCCAAGGTTCATGGCCACTGTGACTGCCCTTAATCCATCGCCCAGCAGCTCCAGCGCAGGAGTGCGGGGACCACCCACGAGGGGCAGGGTTCCCAGTGCTGGCTCCTAGGGCTCAGAGAAAGGGGATGGGAAGCCAGAGCGAGTCTCAGCACCGCCCCTGCAGCTGTGGGCAGGCCTGGGAACTGGCCCCTCCTGGAGCCTGGAACCAGAGGTCCCAAGTACTAACTCACCCAGCAGAAAGACGAAAGAAGTCCACCTTAAGAACAGCTGGAGCAATGGTGACCGGAGGAGTGCGAAGACAAGGAGTTTTGAGTGCTGGTTTCTGACAGAGATCATTCTTAAGGGATGATAATCAGCACTGGCGAGGAATCAAAGTGTGCAAAGCGCCTAGCCGAAGTGGTTTTGTTAGGCTCGGGTTTGGAGGTGGAGCGCAGACCTGGGACGCAGGAGCCAAGTCCCCGCCCTTATTGCCGGGTGGTTCAGGGTGAAGCCCGACGGTCTAGGGCGGTGGCAGGGCCCCGCCGGCAGCAGCCTGGGGCTCCTCTTTCCTTGGCCCCGAAATCCCGGCCTCAACCCGCGCGGCTGCACCCGGGTCACCCGGCTCCCCGAGCACGTGCTCGGTCAGCGCGGAGCCAGAGACGCGCGCCTCTGATTCCGAGGCGGACACCCGCGCGCCTGCATGGCCACCGGAACGGCTTCGGGCGGCAGCCGGCTGCCCAGGGGTTCGGCGGTCTTCACCACCTTCCCCGACCTGCTCTTCGTCTTCGAGTTTGTGAGTCGCTGAGCGCCAGGGAGGGCGGGATGGGACGGGGTGGGCAGTGCCGTGCGCTCTGCCCGCCCGCCCATCCCGGAACCGCACTGGTCCGGGAGCACTGGGTGGGATAGAAAAGGCCGGTGAGGACTGTCTCTTCCCCGCCGGCACATGCAGCCTTCCGGCCCCTTCTAGCCCACGACGACGGGGAGACCGTCACCGGAGCTTAGGTGGAGAAACCAAATCCACACGGCTCAGTGGTCGGAAGCTGGCCCGGGGCCACCGGCAGCGCGCCGGTACCAAAGCTGCGCTCCCAGCTTGCTTCCCATGGGCTTCTTGGCGATCGACGTCCTTGTAGAGGCGCCCAACTCTCTCCATGGTTAGGATTTTGTTTAAAAAATATAAAAATTGACAAAAGAAAAATTAAGTATTACCAAAAAAGGTGTGGAGATAGGGTTGGTGTTGTAGGAGGAACCGAATCCGGATTATTTTCTCTTGGACGTTTCTGGTGAGTGAACGAAATTGTGGCAATCTGGAAATGATAAAACCGGCCGTCATTTGCTCGCCACAGTCATTGTGCCCAGTGTGAGGGATGGAGGGAGGGAGAGGGGCCTGTGAGAGCCGGGCCCTGACTTGGCTGACCTTGAGCATCCAAGAACTCCTGCCCATGCGGTTGGTCCCTCCTTACACTGGAGCCGCACAGCCTCAACGCGAGGCTTCGAGGCTGCGGGGAAAGCGCTTCCTGCTCTAGGCTCCTGTGAAGTGCTCCCTGGGGAACTCAGCCTAAACTTGCCAGGGCCTCACCTAAAGGCGGTGCAGGGAGGCGGGGGCGGGTGTGGGGTGGCAGGCAGGCTGTATTTCTTCTGTGGCTTTAACGCCAGAAGCCATGAGAGACATTTCCCTACACCCCCACCGCAGAAATGGCCACCTGGAGAGTCTGTTGGAAAAAAAAAACGTCCAAACCTGTTTAGAAACGGGTCCCCAGCTTCTTGTCTCCTGATTGTCAAGGAGATGTGAACAGCAAAGGGAGCAGGTTTTGTCTTCCATGGAGGGTTGGGGGAGATGGCAGAAGGGTAGCCTGGTTGCACCCTTGTGGAGGAACTGGCATCTAGGAGAAACCCTGGACACCTCTGGACCTAGCCACACCATTTGTAGGTGGGGACACTCAGGCCCAGAGTGGAAAGGACTGGTATCCACTAGAATATTCCTTCCCAGACTACTCATCTCTGTGCTTTCACTCAGCACTGAGCTTGTGCTTGCCCGAGGCTGTGTTTCTGGAAATAATCCTGTAGAACCTATGACCAGGGAATAAGCAGTGAATGGGTGGTTCCTTCAGAGCCTACTGTATATACAAAGGATGCTGGCTAAAGGTGAGGTGTGGTGGGGCAGAGAGATTTTTTAAGCAACAAAAGGACTTGCTAGTGTCTCGTAGGTTGCCCTGATGAGTGGCTTGCTCTACCTTTGTAACTGTTTGGGGAGCATTATAACAAGTCATGAGAGTGTGCGTTAGTTGGGCTTCATGCAGAAGACTCTGGTGCGCCCTCCTCCTCTTGCCCAGACAAGGTCTGGCTCAGGTGGCGGCAGGTGTGTGTGCTGGGGGTAGGGGGATCCTGGCGTCGCAGAGGGACAGCCTCCCAGCGCCCTCTGCCTCCTTTGTCATCACCGCTTAGTGGGTGGAGTGCCCCGGAGTGAAGGACGAGCCCAGCCTGCTGGGGGGAGTCTTTGGTGATGAGGAGGATCCCCCTAAAGCAACAAGTAGAAGTAGAAAACCAGGTGTAGGAAACCTCAGATCTATGGGCTAACCTGAAATGAGTCATTTTGATGCCTGCAGATAGTAGGGGCTTCTAGGAGAAATGTCTCCTTTGCCCCAAATACTCCTCTCACACCTGTCTTAGAAGTAATTTTTTTCTCCTCCCCTGCTTTCCAGCTCACACCCCTCCCACTTCCAGAGGGCCCTGGATGCCTCAGTGTCATCCCAAATTTTTTACTTCCTCCTTGAACTGGGGATGGGCTCATAGGGTGCCTGGGAGGGCAGAAAAGAAAGCAGATGCCCGTTCTTCATATTTTCGTCTGTACAAGTTGTAGGCATACAAAGCTGTATGTGTTTTGATGTGTGGAAAGAGTAGAGAACTAAAGGGCCTAAGAAGCAGCTGGCCAATCTGGGAGGGTTGTTTATGTTTTTTTAATTATGAACTGTTTCAACAACAAAACATACACAACCCAGTGAAGAAAATGGACAAAAGACTTGAATACACAGTACTCCAAAGAAGACATGCAAATGGTCAATAAGCATGTGAAAAGATACTCATCATCATTAATCATTAGGAAAGTGAAATCAAAGCCCCGCGACCACTGACCCGTTGAGCAACAACTACTGAGCCCGCAGGCCCTGGAGCCCGTGGTCCCCTGCAGTGAGAAGCCTGCGCAGTGCAAGTGGAGAGGAACCCGGCTGTCCACAACTAGAGAAAGCCTGCACAGCAATGAAAATTAAATAAGTAAAATGTTAAAAACAACAACAACAATGAGCTACTACTTCACATGAAATTAGGACTACTGTTGTCAAAAAACTGGAAAATAAGTACTGGCTAGGATGTGGATAAATTGGGACCCTCAGACATTGCTGGTGGGAATGTAGATTTGTTCAACTGCTAATTCCTCAGAAATAATTACCAGCCGTCATCACAAAAATCTACGACAATAATGGAGAGGGTGTGGAGAGAAGGAAACAGGTCCTACACTGTTGGTGGAAATGTAAATCGGTACAACCACTATAGAGAAGAGTAGTATGGAGATTCCTTAAAACACTAAGATAAAGCTACCATCTGATACTGCAATCCCACTCCTGGGTGTATAGCTGGAGAAAAACACGGTCTGAAAGGAAATATCCACCTCAGTGTTCTTTGCAGCACAGTTTAAAATAGCCAAGAAATGAAAGCAATCTAAATGTCCATTGACAGATGAATCGATAACGAAGATGTGGCACACACATGCAATGGAATATTACTCAGCCATTTAAAAGAATGAAATAATGCCAATTGCAGCAACATCAGTGGACCTGGAGATTATCATACTAAGCGAAGTAAGTCAGACAGATATCATATGATATTGCTTATATGCAAATCTTTTAAAAATTATACAAATGAACTTATTTATAACAGACACAGACTCACAGAGAATACATTAACGGCTATCCAGGGGACTGGTGGGGGCAGGGATAGATTGGAAGTTTGGGATTGACATGTACACACTGCTATATTTTAAATAGATAACCAACAAGGACCTACTGTATAGCACAGGGAACTCTGCTCAATATTATTTAATAACCTCAGTTGGAAAAGAATTTGAAAAAGAATAGGTACATGTGTATGTATAGATGGATCACTTTGCTGCACACTTGGAACTAACACGACTTTGTTAATCAGCCATCCTCCAATATAAAATTAAAATTTTTAATTAAAATTTTAAAAACAATAATTACCACATGACCCAGCAATTCCAAACCTAGGTTTAAGATCAAAAGAATTGAATACAGAGACCTGAATAGGTTCATAAACATGCATGTTTATAGCAACTCCATTCACAATAACTAACAGGTAGGAATAGCCCAAGTGTCCCATCAGTGGGTGAATTAATAAAGAAATTGTTATATTCCATGCATTGGAATATTACTCAGCCTTAGAAAGGAATGAAGCACTGATCCATACTACAGGGTTAATAAATCTGAAAACGCTATGCTGAGAAGCCAGACACAAAAGGTCACGTGGTACTGGATCCCATTTATATGAAAGGCACAGAATAGATAAATCTGTAGACATAGAACACAAATGAGTAGTTTCCTAGGGCCTGAGAAGAGAGAGAAATGGGGAGCAGTTTAATGGGCATGGTGTTTCCTTTTGGGGTGATAAAATGTTTTGGAGCTAGAGATGGTGGACTGCACAACATCATGAATGTATTAAATACCGCTGAACTGGTCAAGGTGAAATGGTTCATTTCCTGTTGTGCCAATTCCCCGTCAATTTGCTTCTTTAAATAATTTATCTACTTTGGCTGTGCTGGGCCGTCGTGGCTGTGCAGGCTTCTCTCTAGTTGTGGAGAGTGGGCTTGCTCCCACCGTGGGCCGTGGGCACCTTCTCTCCTCGCAGAGCACAGGCTTGAGGGCGCGCGGGCCTCAGCCGCGTGGGCTCCGGAGCATAGGCTCAACAGTGGCCCACGGACTTAAGTGCTCCGGGCCACGGGGGGTCTTCCCAGGCCAGGGATCAAACCGGCCTCTCCTGTATTGGCAGGGGGATTCTTTACCACCGAGCCACCAGGGAGACCCTTCCACTTCAGCCTCTTAAAACTTAAGAACTATTTCAAATATTATCGAAAAGTATATATGATATTTTTGGAGAAGGAAATGGTAACCCACTCCAGTATTCTTGCCTGGAGACTTCCATGGAAAGAGAAGCCTGGCGGGCTACAGTCCATGGGGTTGCAGAGTCGGACACGACTGAGCGACTCACACTACACTATATATAATACTTTAATGAATACCCATGTAATTATCACTCAGCTTTGTCAGATCTTAATGTTCCTCTCAGTATTAAGGAAATAGAACTTTCAGATGACATCCAAGCCCCCTGGATATTCTGCTTATTACTGTCTCTTCTCCTTCCAGCTACAGAACCACCCCTGGGCTGAATGTGTGTTCAGGGTTAAAACTTGACTGCACCCCTAACTACCTATGACTACACGTGGTGTGGTTTTATGTTTTCTCACTTTATGAAAGTTTTGTTGCCCTGTACATATCCTTCTGCAACAGGCTTTTCATGCAGCCTTGTTCTGAGATTAATACATCTTGACACTCTTTATCCATCTTCTGTTGATGGGCGTTTGGGCGATTTCCAATCTGCTTCATTTTGATATTGCAGACAACACTGCCAAAGAACATTCTTGTATTCACTTTACTTGTATGTTGGGAATTTCTTTCACGAACACACAGAGATTTGACTTGCTGGGTCATAAGGGTTGCACATCCTCCTATTCCCAGACGTTAGCACATCACTGTTCAAAAGGGTTATTCTACCTTACATAGCCTGGGAGCGGCATTACCAGGAAGCTAATAAATATTAATTAAGCTCAGGACCCTTGCTTGCTCGGGCCCCTTCTAAGACTCTGGCTTGCTTTGCATTCTTTTAGAAAGAAGGTTCTTTCCCATACTGTATAACCCTCCTGACTCCCACCAGCAGCTTAGCAAAGTCTCCATTGTTCCCAGACCTTGCCTCACTTGGTAGAGTCAGACTTCGTAATTTTCTTCTAGTCCAACGGGTGTGAAAGGCTTGATCAATTTTTTAAAATCTGTGGTCCAGTGAGTTGTTGCTTACTCCCAGTCTGTATTCCCATACCTGACTTCCCAATAGCCTGGGAGTTGCGGATGCCAGACCTTCAGCCTCCAGGTCAGCAGGGTGGACACCACTCCCCTCCCAAGACCAGGACACCGCCCAGGAGCAGGGAAGAATGCTATCTCAGGTGCGGCGTGGCCGCGCTCCCCCGGGCCTGCACCCCGACCCTGGGGCCCCTGACCTCTGAAGCCTGCAGGGTCGTCACAGGAAGAGGAAGGCAGGCACAACCCAGTGGTGTAAGCCTGTCTCTGAGCCACACCCACCACGCAGGTGTTGCCAGAAGTGGGGTCACAGAACAGGGCATGCTGAGCCAGGGGAGGCTGGGGGAGGGGCACTTCCTCTGCAGTTCACCAGCCCCAGGGCCGAAGGACCGCTGGGAGCAGGAGCAAGGCTCGTGGGGCAGCCTCCTCTCCACCAGTGTGACTCCTCCCGGCCATTTCTCAAGCCGACCCTACATACGAGGGCAGTGTCATGGTGAACTGCTCTTGCGTCACCCTGTGTAACTGTCACACACACACAGAGGTCCTGACCTGGGCTCCACAGCCAGCCTGTCGAAGCTGGCACTCAGCAGCTGTGAGGATGTGAGCAGGCAACTGTGCCTCAGTTTTTGCATCAATAAAATGGGGACATGACAGTATAAACCTGTGGGATGCTGTGAGGAATAAGTGAATGTCATATACACAAAGCTCTTAAAACAAGTGATGCACACAGTTACTGTTCAGTAGCAATCAGGTGCAATTATTAATTTATTAATACCTCAAATGCATGGTCTGAGATCACCTGGCTAGTGTGTGCTGAAAGGAGGCAAGCGGAGAGGGGGCAGGGGCAGTAAGGATGATCCATACCATCTTTTCTTTAGATGCCCTTCTCAGGCAGGACGTTGAGTAGATTTGGGAGTGGGTGAGGCTGTTGAGGGAACATTTAACTTGTCTCTGGGGTCAAGTACCACACAGATAGCCTATCTCAATAGGGGCGTCCCAAAGACTCTTCTCACCAAAGAGGGGAACGGAGGGCAGAAGTGGGTATGTCCTCCGCTAGGAGCTGCTCTGGCCAGCCTGACCAGGGGTGGTGGCCAAGGAGGAGAGGATGCTGTGGCTGCCCTTCCTGTCTTGTGCCTTCAGGGTGGCACCAGCATGGTGCCAGGACCCTGGGGAAAGCTTTGTGAATTCTGAGCACATACTAATAGCAAATTGCTATATCTGCCAGAAGGCCTAGGAGCAGTTACCACTGGGCCTGGTTTAGGTTTTCAAACATGATTTGTCATCGTGTCAGTTTATCACTGTCTGGCAGCGCACTGTTTCAGGGCGAGGGCACCTGCTGGCACAAAACCTTGCCCCCAATCTCCCACAGCCTCCGTCGTGTCCTCCAGCTGCCTGCTGATAAGCCAGACACTGCTGATCGAGGGACCTGGCCAGAAGGGGGCCACCCAACCAGCTCTCACATCTGAGGACTCCTCCCTAAGACAGAGCAGCCCCTCCGTGGTCTCCGTTCATGGTGCCCCTTTGGTGCCGGTGCTGGTGTGGCTAAGTCCTCTGTACCCAGCTGACCTGGAAACCCACTCTGAGAGCACCCTCTCCTGCACTGCAGGCCAGGCGGGGTCTGTCCACTGCCTGATGCAAGGCTCTGCCCATGCCCCTGGCACACACGGGGTTCTCTGAGACACTAGTTCTCAGCCTGCGTCCACAGGAAAGGGACTGGCGTTTATCTCCTACCTGGCTAATGTGTTTGAATCAGAAGAGAATCCTCGACCACAAGGGCAGAAAAAGGGTAAAACTGACAACCACACCCATTCCCAAAGAGAGAATCTGAGGCCCTGCAGAGCAGTGCCGTTGGCTGAGGGCGCTCTGCTCACTGCGGCATATGCACTGTTGTGAGCTCGCCGCACGGCTGGCCCCCTGGGTGCCTCCCATCAGATCTCCTGTTTTTCTTGCACAGAACCCACTCCTGTCTGATCTAAGCGTCCAAGGATTTTTGTCTCTTATGGCTGACATTCATATTTTTCATGAAACCTCCTTATTCTTCTGTATCCTGCTGGGTAAAGCCAGTGGGCACAGGGAGAGAAGAAGGTCCATCCAAACGAGGGCAAGCCTGTCTACAAGCCCCTGGCTTTGTGGATCTGAGGTCATGACCTCTACATCTGTCCGTACACTCCTGGAGCTCACTGACCCTGAGGACACCAAGCAGAGTGTCTTCTGGATAACGACAGGGGCAAGAGTTCCCATCCTCAGCCCGCAGGCCCTCAGGAGGATGGTGCCAAGTTCTGCAGCTCCTTGGACCCTCTGACTGCAAAGCCATGTCCACCTGTGTCCCAGCCCAGGCCTTTTCTGGCGAGGGAGACTTCACTGGAATGGAGATGGACCAGGAGAAGGGGAGGCAGGTGCAGAGACTCCCAGCACAGTTGTGCCTTGTCCACAGGGGGAGCTGGACTGGGGCACTGAGGTCATGACCCCTACATCTGTCCTTACGATCCTGGGGGCTCCCCAACCCTGAGGACACTAAGCAGGGTGTCTTCTGGATGATGACAAGGAGAGAGTACTTCTCTCATGCCTGTCCTATGTCATCCAAGACCAGGACTTCTTGGGTCCTGGACTTGGACATTTAGGGGCCAATTTTTTTTAATGCTAATAACATAGTGTAACTAATTCATTTTGCAAAGTAAAGACCAAAAGGATCAACTAGTCACTACCATTTTATAAAAGAAAGGATATTTTTATATCAAAAATACTTGCTGTTATTCAGTTGCTCAGTTATGTCTGATTCTGTGACCCTATGGACTGCAACACGCAAGGGTTCCCTGTCCTTCACCATCTCCCGGAGTTTGCTCAAACTCATGTCCATTGAGTCAATGATGCCATCCAACCATCTCATCCTCCGTCATCCCGTTCTCCTCCTGACTTCAATCTTTCCAGCATCAGGCTCTTTTCCAATGAGTTGGCTCTTTGCATCAGGTAGCTAAAATATTGGAGCTTCAGCATCAGTCCTTCCAATGAGTATTCAGGGTTGATCTCCGTTAGGATGGACTGGTTGGATCTCCTTTCTGTCCAAGAGACTCTCAATAGTCTTCTCTAGCACCACAGTTCAAAAGCATCAATTGTTTGGCACTCAGCTTTCTTTATGGTCCAGCTCTCACATCTGTACATGACGACTAGGAAAACCATAGCTTTGACTATATGGGCCTTTGTCAGCAAAGTGATGTCTCTGCTTTTTAATACGCTGTCCAGGTTTGTCATAATTTTTCTTCCAAGGAGCAAGCATCTTTTAATTTTGCGGCTGCAGTCACAGGATTTTGGAGCCCAAGAAAACAAAATCTACAACAGTTTCCATTGTTTCCCCATCTATTTGCCATGAAGTGATGGGACCAGATGCCATGATCTTAGTTTTTTGAATGTGGAGTTTTAAGCCAGCTTTTTCACTCTCCTCTTTTACCTTCATCAAGAGGCTCTTTAGTTCCTCTTTGCTTTCTGCCATCCAAAAGTTAGGAAGGATATAACCTCAGAATTAGCTCTTCTAATGATAAAACTGGATGGCATATTTCCTTTCTCGTGCTAACGAATTTTTACCTTGTATATGACTCAGTTTGCCCATCTCACAAATGGTTCAGTATGAGGATTAAGCGGGTTAACATTTGTAGCCTCTGGGCCTGGGCTCTCCTGGTCCGACCCTCGCCCCTTCTCCCCCCTCTGCAGGTCTCCGGGGGGCTGGTGTGGATCCTCATCCTCTTGGCCCAGGTGCCTGTCCCCCTGGTCCAGGGCTGGGTCCTGTTCGTGTCTGTGTCCTGCTTCATAGTCACCACTCTCCTGCTTTGCCTCTACATTGTTGGTGCCCATAAGAACTGGAGTTTCTGGATCACCCTGGCGAGTCCAGCCCTGCGCGTCTGGGAGCAGGGGGTAGTGATGGACACTCCCCTGGGAGGCGGGCTTTTCCAGTGCTGGGTGAGGAGACCTCCAAGGCCGAGCAGCCCACAGCAGCCCAGGGCTCCCGCGCAGGAGGCTGACTGTCTGTCCCCATCTGGTTCTCCGGGGGCTCTGCCTTCTCCTCTGTGATCACCCCTCTCCTGGAAACCAGCAGCCTGACATCCCTCCCTGTCCCTCCCCCACCTGCCAGGGGTCGGTCGTCGTCTCCCACCGCCCAGCGGGACCGGCTTTCACCTCCGGGAGGGGCCGGGGAGCCGGGGCGGGGGGGGGGGGGGGGGGGGGGCGGGGTCCCCGCCTCTCACGCTGGGTCACCAGAGAGGAACCGGGCGGGGAAGAGGGATGGCCTGTGATCGCTCTTCGCGTGAATTCTGCCTGAGGTCCGTGAAGGGCGGAACTGGCAGCTGGGTCACCTGCCCTGACCTCCCCTGGACGGGCGTGGGGCTGTTAGCCAGGCTCCGTACTCTCCAAAGGCCTCCAGCCTAGGCTTAGAAACCCCCTCCATTCACAACCACTCAAAGCCCCGTTCTAGTACATTTTTCCTTTTAACCATACCTGGAGCCCCACTAGACTACCCCCCAAAATGAACAACAAAACAATGGACACGGCCTAACCTTCTCCCTCTGCACTGGCGCCAAGACTGCACCTGAACTCCGGACCGTGACCACGGATAACACAGCTCATGTCCAAAACCAGTTTCCAACAATCCAAGAGGCCCTCTCCCGCCCTTACTAGATCTCATCTCAGGTGAAAGCCCCTCCTCCTTTAAGGTCCTTGCTCTGCCTCCCAAACCAGCGAGCAGCCCTGGTTAGTTAATCAGTCCTTGTGAGGAGGGGGCTGGGGCTGGACCGGAGGTTGGGGCGGGGAAGGGGTAACAGAGGGGCCTGGCCAGGCAGGGACAGGTGGGGTCAATGGGCCCTCTGGGACCACAGCTGCCCACGTCACCACGGGCACCCCGCCTCTCTGACGGCCCTTTCTGACCTGCAGGACACAGCCTACCATTGCCTCGCCGCCCTGTTTTACTTCAGCGCCTCTGCCCTGGAAACTCTGGTCACTATCGGCCTGCAAGACGACATATACAAACACTACAGTGAAAACATCTCCGCTGCGGTGAGTCCTCAGTTCAGCCTCAGTGTTCACAGCTCCCGCCGCCCACTGATGGGGGCTCTGAGCAGAAGGGTTCCCGAGTCCTCCCTGGAGGTTCTTAGTTCACTTAATTCTCAACCAAGTAAACCTTCCCCCGCCGATTTCTGGAAAAACAAAGCCCCAGAGAGGGGAACTGATGCACCCAGATCCCCTCGGGCACAGTCAGTGCTGCGGTGCCCAGGCCCGGGCTGGCCAGGGGTCTGAGCCTGGGCGGGCTTTGAGGGGGCAGATGCGGGAGGGGGCGTGACCGCGAGGGCCTGCACTTCGGAGCTCCTGTGAACAATCTCATTTCCCCCTCACAGCAGCCTGACGATGCAGGTGCTGTTATCACACCCATGTCACAGATGGGGAGCCAGGCCCCAAGAGCGTGCACAACTCCCCCTGGGGTGACCAGGAGCTGGAGGAGCCTGGGGTCCAAGTGTGAGCAGAGTCTGGCCGCCTGGGGTCCAGGCTGCCCCTGAGGGCCTTCCAGGGACGCTCGCAGTCAGGGTGGGGACAGCGTTGAGACCAGGGATGGGAAACTGAGCGGCCAGTGTCTCCCAGGCCCTGGCTCGGGGGCTGCGGGGAGGCACCTCCAGGCACAGCATGTCCAGGCCTCCAGCTGTGGGTGTCCGCTTCTGGGACTAGACCTTTGTCTCTTGTCGACGGCATCTCCTTCCTGACAGCTCTGAGAACCTGTGCAGTAAGACGGTGTGAACTTCACACTCATTCTTTCTGCAGGTCTCTTGTGCCTCTGAACCTCAGTTTGCTCACCTATAAAATGAGACAGCAATTCTGTTTCCCTGGAGGATGAGAGAGCTATTAAACCACTTCCTCCCAAGACTTCCCAGGTAGCAATGGGTAGAACAGGGGCTGGAACCTCCCTCACCCCATTAGGAGAATAGATAGGGTGAGACTGTGTCCTGGGGGCACCTTGCCTGCAGGTCCCTAAGCTCTAAAAGGAACTGTGGGGACAAGACCCCTTAGTGGGCCATGAGTTCATGACTTTTCTCGTTGCTGAAATGGATCAGAATGACAGGGAATTCAAGAGAGAGGGGACATATGTATAACCTACAGCTGATTCATGTTGATGTATGGCAGAAACCAACACAATATTGTAAAGCAATTACCCTCCAATTAAAATGCATAAATTAAAAAAAAAAAAGAATGGCAAGGAATGAGAATGTATTGTTTCCTAGAAATCTTCTCCAGAGTTGTGCTTGTGTAGGCTTGCACAAGCGTGCTAATTCATATCAGATGTATTTCTAACCATGAACATTGTTTAAAAAACAAGAAAAAGTTGAAGAAACATTACTCCTTACTTAGACCTCTAGGAAACCCTGAGGTCAAATGTGACGACAGGCCACAACATGACCATCCTAGGTGCCAAAGCTGTGCCCCCGCACGCCTTTTGGGAAGGGTAGGTCAGAGGGCAGCAGAGGATGAGATGGTTAGACAGCATCACTGACTCAGTGGACGTGAGCAAACAGGAGGTGGTGAAGGACAAGGAAGCCTGGCGTACTGCAGCCGAAGGGGCCACAGAGCCGGACACACCTGAGTGACTGAACAGCAGAGGTTGAAATAAAACCCACGGCGGGGGCGGGGGGTGCCGCTGGGCTCTGGGGAGGGGGTTAGTGTGGGTGCCCTTCCTGCTCCGAGGGAGGGGTCTTGGGCAGAGAGCCTCGAAGCCTGTCTGCTCGTCCCCAGGGGCCCATCCCCTTCCCCGGGGAAGCCACACACTCCCCTCAGCTCCCAGCCGCTCCCCAGTTCCATAAGCAGGGCCCCCTCATGGTCCCTGGGACCCCCTCAACTGTCCCACAGCGTGGGAGCCTCTCCCATATTAGTTCATCTCCCAAGATGGCTCCCAACGACAGCAAGGCAGCAGCTGGTTGCTCCTCCTTCCCCTGGGAGGGTCATCCGCCTCCTCCCTCCCCTTCAAGGGACTGTTTCTTCACCCCCCACAGTAGAGAACCCATCGGTACCTCCCTCATCCCAACCCCAGCAGCTGGAAACTCCTGACCCCACACCCAAGGTCAAGCCAGATGCAAATGTTTGCTTGTGGGCAGGCAGCCCTCAGGGCCAGCCACTCGGAGCTGGGTGATAGGATAGACGGTGCCCCAGTGAAAACATGGCAGGTCAGGGCCTTGACCAGGCAGTGTGACCGTCTGCCACATTTCTCAGCCTCTGCTTCCAGCAGCTTTCTCAGTAAGCCCCCTCTTTTCAGCAAAAGCTCAAAATTCCTTCTCCCCATGCCAGTCCCTCACTTCCTGTGTCCTGGCTTCCTGGCCTATGCTTGTGAAATTCAGGATCTTAGCATAAAATTCTCGTGGGGGTCTGAGGATGTCCAGGCAGCAATGAGACCTTAAGCAGAGCCAGCAAACCCACGTTGTCATATTCTCTGAGCCAAGGCTGCTGGAATCACAGTTGGCAGACTCGGGTGGTCCTGGTATGCAGGAAGGAAGTTTTCCATGAAGAGCAGGGGATATTCGCCTGCAAGTATCTTTGGAGGGGTCTTGAGGGCCCTCATTTCCAACTGGGTGGCACCAAATGGAGATGTGTGATGGTAGATGGCTGACTTTGCATGCCAAGGTCAGGAGATGCAATAGGTCACCTGGAGTCGCTGCCTAGAGCGTTCTGGGCTACACCTGGGCTCTGCAGGAAAAGATGACTATGTGAGTGATGGGAAGCAACGGCAGCCCACACAATTCAGGGCCAAGTGTCATGCAAGCCGCCAGCCCAGCTTGGAAGGCCCAGGACTTGCCCTCCACCAGGCACCCCCAGTAATGGTTATTTTTCTTGGTTTCAGGTGTTCTCAATCATAGTCTCACTGCTGTACGTGGTCCATGCCGTGTTTTCTTTAATCAGATGCAAGGTTTCCTACAGGAACAGAGAACATTCCTGAAAACACAGACAATGGTCACTAATCAGGCTGCCTTCCAGCATAACATTTGAGGATGCAGAATTGCTCTTGATGGTGGAAAAGGAAAACAAAAAGCGACATTCTCTCTGTGGGTGCTATGTTGACTATTCATGTACCTTCATGTCAGGGTAAAGGGCTCGTTACCTTTAGCCTCCAAGAGTTGAGAGGTCTTTCTAGGGTCATTTCCTATTGAATGGGGTGGTGGAGTGGGAAGTGGGGACTGTGATCTGAGAGACCACAAAACAAGGATCCCCCACTGGTCCCTGGACTGAGTCTTTGTTGCTGTCGATTGCAATTTTCCATGGGCTCTTTTGAGTATCCATCTTGCAGCATGTTTCTAGGTCTTCATGGATACCTTACATCTTCAAGGATATTCTAGTTGTCATAGAGAATAAAACTCTCCCAGCAAATATTTACAGATGTGCAGGATGAAACATGATAAACTCTTCAAAAATTTATAAAGTGCCTTTATGGTCAATCCTCTCACGGGGCTAGTTCTTGTTTTTTTTATTCTCCCATGTGAGCAACACCATCATGTCAGCTTGCTTTCTAAGGAATCCTTGCTTAGACCAAATCTCAGAAGCAGCATCAAAGGGCAGTTCAGATGACAGCTCTTTGTTATTCCAGAGTAACTGTACCAGAAGAGGCCACTTTCACTGAGTCTACTTAAAACTTCAGTTAAAATGTTACAGTAGGGACTTCCCCAGTAGTCCAGTGACTAACACTTCACACTCTCAATGCAGGGGACCCAGGTTCAATCCCTGGTCAGGTAACTAGATCCCACATGCCACAACTAAGACCCAGCACAGCCAAATAAATTTTTTAAAATGTTGCAGTAAATTAGGAGCAAAAGATTTGATCAGGGCTTATACTGAAAATTTTAAATACAAAGAAATGATAGGAAGTTTGTCACATATTTAACAAAATTTGCAACCAAGTGTTGACCGAGAAAATTTCATTTTTTCATAAAGCACCCGTGATGCTAACACAGGCTCATGTTCAACCCCAACAACAACAAAAAAGAAACTGCAGGCTTAGTTGAATTTCTGAGGTTTTCTCAAGGTTTTGAAACTTCAGTCATTCTCTTTATAAAGAAGCTGTGACATGCTTTCTCTCTTTTCCCTTTTCAGTTGCCAGTAACACTAAAGCCTCGTTAGTCCCAAGCTTTGCAGAAGATTCTGACATGACTTTCTCATTCCTCATATCCTGAGTCATTTTTATAATGTGCAGTTTCATTGGGCATTTGATTTGCATCTTCTTTGCACTGGATGTAATGAGGATGGGAAGCCTCAAAAAATGCCCTCCCTGTTTTCCCTCACCCAGACCACTCGCCTCCCTACCCCTAGCAAACCTTGGTCCAGTCTTCCTGCTAGTGCATCTCACTGCTCAGCTCTGTCTGCATCCAGCTGTTTAGGAAGTGTCTGCAGGTGCAAGTTCTGGCCAGTGGGCCGTCCTGCCTGCTAAGTGCAGTGCTCCCAGGAAACGCATGTGGCCTGGCGAAGAGGGCAGGTAAGAAGCTGAGCAATAGCAGAAAGGTCCTCAGACCAGAGAGACTGGGTGTTGACGGAGCACCTAGTGTGTGCTGGGACCTCTCGATGTAGGCAGAGGAAATTTTAAAACAATTATAGAAACAGAGGAGGAAAGGGGATTTGAAGAGAGGTAAGGTTTGTATACTTCACTCAAACCAGCACAAAGTCATCACCAGTAAGTGATGTAGGTGTAACGTCATACCTAGTGTGTGCGCGCTAAGTCGCCTCAGTCCTGTCCAGCTCTGTGCCACCCTGTGGACTGTAGCCTACTAAGGCTCCTCTGTCCCTGGGATTCTCCAGGCAAGAATACTGGAGTGGGCCGTCAGGCCCTCCTCCAGGGGATCTTCCCAACCCAGGGATCAAACCGGCAACTGCTACAGAGGCCGCACTCCTGGCAGGTTCTTTACTGCTGAGCTGTTAATAATCCCGAGAGCAACCACCAAAACCCGGACACAAAGAGGTTTACTAAAAAGGGAATTTCTACAGTCAAAAAGAACTAAGTCTGCATATTTTCCTCTGCTTTCCAATTGTGTGTTACAGTCAAGTAACTACAACTTGACTGCACATTATTTTTCATCAGGTCAGACTAGCAGCCCTGCCTCCCCAGTTCATTTGATTTTTACTAGTTTAAATAAATATTTGAAGTAGCTTTTAACTAAGACATGTATGTAAAGTTCCTATCACAGTGACTGGTATGTATGACATGCTCCATCAATTACATCTGCATTATTTATTATTTGTAAATAAACGAATGTAAGGTTGGCCTTTCCTTTTTTTTTTTTAAAAAAGACAATCTAAAGTGTGAGAGGATGAGTCTCTCCCAGGTGCTGGAAGCACCCGGTGCCAGGCTGGCCCAGGCAGGAGGGAGGCCTACGCGGCAGCTCTCTTTAAACCTGACCACACAGAGCGCTTCATTCCCTGCTCGGCCTTGACATCGTCCCAGTCCAATTTGATGTCTGGAACCTCATCTTCTGGCTCCGGATCCTTTCTCAAGGCCCCCTGTGGTGAGGCAACCACGATGGGCAGAGGGCCACATTCCTCCCGGAATTCCACAACATGGAGACTCTTCTTGTCAGCCAGCTGTTGGTGGGTTTCCTGGGCACAACCAAACGGAGAGAACACCAGGTTAGGTCTGTGAGGCTGGTCTAATGGGGTCTGCCCCTGACATGGCAGAACCGTCTGGCTGATTAAAATGGAGCAACTCTTAAGAGTTCATTAACTGAAGGCGATTATTACAGCAGGAAACGTGGCCCAGGTAATGTAACATCAAGTTTATTAGCTAACTGAATTTATGTAAGAGTGATTGAAAGTAAGATTTTACTTTAAAAAAAAAACAACAAACACAAAACACAAAAAAATCTGAAGTCTTTAACTTAAAGAGCAGGAACTTCCTGTGGCTATACTAACGGTGACCTACTGGGGGCAGAATCATCCCACCCCACCTCCCCACCGCCAAGGGGCATGAAGAAAGGGCCTTGGCCTCTGGTCTCCTGTCTTCCTCAACCTCCCAGTCACGTGCCATGCCGTGCCCCAGACTGAACTCGAATCTCATCATGCCCCTGTTCCAGCTGCCGATTTACAGGACATGCAGGGAGACAGGATGTCAAGAATCCTGATATCCAGCACCAGACTGGGACAAACAACCTGGTTTCTTCAACAACAGAAAACTAAGAGAAAAAAGAAAAATGGAACTTCCAGATTCAAAGTGATTTAGAAGACACAGCAAAGATTTTAAACGTATTGCTCTTTTCTGCCATCTGATTCAAATAAACTATATAAAAAATGCTTTTTAATCTGACAAATGGATACATTTCTATGAACACTGACTAGATGTTTGATATTGAGTTACTGGTAATTTTTTAGGCATGATGGTAGTACTGTCTGGTACTTTTTAATCCTTATCTTTTAGAGATACATGATGAAATACTTGTGAGTGGGTTAAACTGATGTCTGAGATTTGGTTCACAATGACCGGGGTTGGCTGGGGTGCATGAGCAGCTAACTGTTGGTGTGTAACAGAGCCGTGAGGATTCGTAACAGAGGGAAGCCATAAACGTCTGGACACAGTGAGTAAACTCAACAGATGGTTTACAGATAATATATTAAAATATCTAACATGCCGTGAGGATAGTACACCCTGTACTATTCTAATTCTGCATGTATTTGAAACTAGAAGAGAGAAGAGCTAATTCATAAATAAATTGGAGTCTTATAATTGGTGGCGTGCCGCTTACACTGGTGTCATTTTTTTTGAATAGCGTAATGCAACTTCTTACAGCTGATGCCATTTTAGAAGAGATGATACGTAGTCACTGTGGCCAAAGATTCAAAGTACTGACACAAAACGAAATATCACATAAAAGAACAGGTCTACTTGACCATAAATATAACCTAAAAACAAACATTTTAAGTTACATCAAACAATTACGTCTCTAAAAGTAAGTTTAAATTTAGAAGTGCTTTTGAAAGATGTTTTTAGATAGTACTAAGACACAGCTGATCAAAAAAGTTTTTTTAGGCAAAATTTTTCTTTCAATTAGTTTTCCTATTTTAAACAGTGACTGCTACAATTACTCCATGGATCACTTTATTCAGAAACAGCCAGCACAGTCTGTCAGAGAGCCTGCCAAAGTCCGCAGCAAATGGAGGTCCGTGAATGCCTCTTGAACCCGGCTGTCTTTCTGCTCACTCAGCTCTGCTGAGGGCCACCCGGCCTTTCTTTCAAGGGACAAGCCAGCCTGCAGAGCTGGGGGAGGGGCCCCTGCAACGACAGACCTTCCTCCCTGCCGCTGGTGTGACTGAGCCCAGCCCAGGCTGCAGGGGTGAGCTGGGCAGGGGCCCGGAGGCCCCATCTATGTGGAGAGATAACCTCAACTATTAAGTGCATAGTTCGCGCTGACTCAGATGTCCCCCTGAACGACCTATGCAGGTGCCATCAAACGGACTGGAGACTACTCTCGAGTGGAGGTGCCCGGAGCCTTCACCCTGGTTCCCACTGAAAGGACAGGATTAGGAGAGGACTTCCCCTTTTTAGTTAACATTTTTATGTTGTTGGAGTTTTTGAACAAGCACATATTCTTTCCATAATAAAAGGTTATAATTACTGGCTTTTAAAAATACTTAATTTTAAAACTTCAAAAACCCATACAGTTTTTTTTTAAAGGATAAGCCTCATGAATTACCTCTTCAGTTGGATTAACTAACCTGATGCACCCACAGACAAAGAATGCCTGGTCCTCAGGTGGCCCAAGAGCAACTCCAGGACGGCCCAGGAGATGCTGGTCTCAGAGCACACCGCTGAAATACAAACTGGCTCCTCAGTTTCCGAGCGCAGGGTTGACCTACCTGGCGAGAGAGCCCCTGAAAGAGGCCCCGGGTGAGGTTGAGCATGTTGACGGAGCCAGAGACCTTGGCGTACATGTCTTTGATGCCGATGAGCCGGCAGATGGTAATGATGGCTCGGTGGCAGCGGAGGCCATAGCCTAGAAAGAGGAAAATCAAGTCAAACGCCTGCCCGCTCGCCCACAATGCAGGTAGCGTCACCTGCTGGCTTCACATGGCTTCCACTCTGGGTTTAGATGTTGGTCCACATTCTGGCTTCATCACTTCCCAGCTGGGTGACCTTTCACAACTTACTGAACTTCAAGGATGACTCTGATTTAAATGAGATGTTATATGGACTAAATAAATAATATATGTGTTTCTGGACGTCCCTGCTGGCTCAGTGGTTAAGAATCTGCCTGCTAGTGCAGGGGACATGCTTTGATCTCTGGTCCAGGAAGATCCCACATGCCTCGGAGCAGTTAAGCCCGTGCCCCACAGCTCCTGCCTGTGCGCACACCGCAGCTAGAGAAAGCCCCCGAGGAGCAACAAAGACCCAGCACAACCAAAAACTAATTAATTGATTAATTTAAAAATACATATACCTATAAGTTTGTTAAACACATGGACAAAAAATAGGGCTTTTAAGATTAACAGAGATGCCTGAAGTTTCTTGGCAACCCATGCCCATGGTAACTAAGGCTCACCAGACATCTGTTCTCACCCTCCTTGAATGGTCAGCTGCATTGAATCATCCACTTCCTCCTTCTGGAGAAACTCTTGGCTTCAGTAACACACCCTCCCCCAGATTGCCTCCTAGTTACTGGCCCAGCCTTCTCACCTCCAGGCTGGCCTCTAAATCTTCGGTGGTTTTCTCTCCAGCCACTCACCCTCCTCTTGTCTACCTGTAATCCCTTCCCATGGTGTTGCTGGTTAGTTGCTCAGTCGTGTCCAACTCTTCATGACCCCATGGACTGTAACCCGTCAGGCTCCTCTGTCCATGGGCTTCTCCAGGCAAGAACACTGGACTGGGCTGCCATTTCCTTCTCCCGGGTATCTTTTGGACCTAGCAATTGAACCCGCATTTCCTGTGGCTCCTGCATTGGCAGGCAGATTCTTTACCACTGTACCACTTGGGAAGTTCTCTAGCACTCTGACTAGCCAGGCATAAAACTCAGCACATACCTTAAAGCTGAGCTGAAAAATACAGCTTTAATCAGAAGACAGTGAGGATTAAAAAAAAGAGTAACTTCTGCAATTACAACCAGCAGTCTTTCAAAAATCATTTAGATAAAGATGTATCCAAAGTAACATGTCTAACAAAAACATTACACAAGCCACAAATGCAAGCCATATATATGTTTTCAAATGATCTTGCAGATACAGTTTTAAAATATTTTTTTAAAGGAGGTAAAACTGTTTTTAATAATGTATTTTATGAATCCAGTATGTCCAAAACATCATTTCAACATGTCCTCAATACCATAATATTTTTTAGCTATTCCTTATGCTTTTTTTTTTCATATGGAGCCTCTGAAATCTGGTGGTATCTGACACAGGGATTCCCAGAAGCCACTTTTCAAGTACTCAAAAGCCAAATGGTCTAAAGCACAGGTCTAAACCTTAATGTCCAAGTGTTCAACTCAATACTTTTTCTAATGATAAATGTTTTTATTATCTGGCATATGAATGATTACTTATGATTTTGAAGCAGAAGCCAAGTTCAGGTGCACTAATATAACTGGTACTGTATTTGACTTTTTTTCTTTCTTATTTCCATGCCATGGCTCTAGCAAAGTTGTATTAGAAACTTTGGCATGAAAAATTTAAATACTGTGTATGTTCTATCTTCTGAACCAGACTTTTTAAGATATTACTTAGAGTTATACAAAACTATTTTTACTATAGAACCACAGGTGAAACACATCAGAATGTTTAAGAATCCTACTGCCTGAGTCCACCGGGCATAACTGGCATAGACCCATGACCCTAACCTCTGGCTGCCTGCTCTTCCCAAGACAGGACGAAGGCCCATCTCCAGATCCCCAGAGCCTGGTGCAGCACGTGGCTCACCAAAGTTGTTCAGTTCACCCTTGCTGAGAGTAATGAATGGAGCTGAATACGCTGTTGGAAAACAACCATCTGCAGCATCCATCATGAATTCTCTAGGAGCAACCAATGCTTTTAAAGAACTGATGCTTTTGAACTGTGGTGTTGGAGAAGACTCTTGAGAGTCCCTTGGACTGCAAGGAGATCCAACAGTCCATCCTGAAGGAGATCAGTCCTGAATATTCATGGGAAGGACTGATGCTGAAGCTGAAACTCCAATACTTTGGCCACCTGATGTGAAGAACTGACTCATCTGAAAAGACCCTGATGCTGGGAAAGATTGAAGGCAGGAGGATAAGGGGACAACAGAGGATGAGATGGTTGGATGGCATCACCGACTCAAAGGACAGAGTAGTGAGTGGTGATGGGCAGGGAGGCCTGGCGTGCACGGGGTTGCAAAGAGTCGGACACGACTGAACTGACTGACTGAACCAAGGCTCCCACTACAAACTCAACTACTCACTCAGTTGCTGTTTCCTATTCATTAAGTGCTCTTCCCACCTACAGTTACCCCTGGAATGTGTCTGTAATCATGTGAGTCTAAGTAGGTTGACTACTTTAAAAAAAAAAATCATTGAATTATACATTTAATTCATTTATTTTTCTGTCATGATTTGCAGTATGTGGGATCTCAGTTCCCCAAATGGGGATCGAACCTGAGCCCCCTGCATTGGAAGCCTGAGGGAAGTCCCAAGGCTGACTGCTTTTTACTTCCCCGAAAACCTCAATCTATTTAAATCTAACTTAGGCCTGTCCATTTTAGTGTTTTCAAAATAAGTTCAGGCAAAGGTGAGCAAAAACAGGGGGCAGGATGAAACTGGTACAGTTTCTCTGCTTTACCTCCAACACGTCGTAAGAATTTTTTTAGTTACCTCTGGGTTGTTTCTTCATCTTGATATGTGTCCTTTTAAATGTTAAGGAAATATCATGGTATACTGGAGGGCAAAAACAGAAACATAAGAAGAGTTAGGGGCATAGCTTTAACGCCCTTTTTTGCCAATAATACTGCAAGGCAAGCAACACAGCCTTGAGCAGCCACCACGTGCCGGCCAAGGACGAGCAACCAGGTCTGATTTCACTCACTGCTAACCTTCTCATGAGTAAGTTTGTTTCTACATTTTTATATATTTTTATATATCAAAGAAGGTAGTAACACGCAAAGAAACACAAAAATACCCACAGAGATACATTACCACACATAAAGAAAGAAGTATAAGCCTGAAAATTTTAAAAGAAAAGACTGACACTCACTGGTATGGTCTTCATATCGTTCTATGTAATGCAAATAGTGAACGGCTCTGTTCTTTGCCTGAAAGAAAGAAGGAAAATAATTTTCTTAAATCTCTTGTTGGAATTTACATTTTCTCAGAGATTCAAAAAATAACTTTTATAAAATATTTTATTATGGAAAACTGCAAATTTACAGCGAAATTTCAGTAGATGCTTCCAAAAGTCAAGGATTTAATTTTGAAAAAAAAAAAAAAAAATATATATATATATATATATATAACATCACTATCACACCAAAAACAAAAACAAAAACAAAAACAAAAAAACCCCAAACCCAAACAAAATCAATAATTCCTTAATATTGTTTAACATTCTGTTCAAAGTTTCCCCTATGTCTCATAGTTCTGGTAAGCAATCACAAGGCTGATAGAAATGATGCAAGAATACAGGCCCTTCTGAAATTGCCTTTTATGAGATCAGTAACCTTTGACAGTAAGTATTTTTCTGTGGTTCCCATGAAGTCTAGCACAGACATTATTGATCTTTTACTGTTAACAAAGAAAAAAATGTACATACTTTTCTGAAAGCATCTGCCCGTTCAGTGGCTTTCCCAATGGCAAAACCTTTAAAAGAAAAAGTAAAAATATTTGCGGTAGCAATTTCACTGCAAGAAATTTCCCCTATCAATGTACTTACAAAAGTACAACAAATGACATGTACAAGAAGCTCACTGTTGGGCTTCTCCGGTGGCTCCGTGGTAAATAATCTGCCTGCAGAAGACACAGGTTCGGCCCCTGATCTGGGAAGATCCCACACATGGTGGAGCAACTGAGCCCGCGAACCACACCTGCTGAGTCAGTTTTCTGCGGCCCGGGAGCCACAACCACGCGCGCTCCCGCTCCTGAAGCCCACGCTCTGCAACAAGGGAAGCCTCTGCACTGAGAAGCTCACGCTGCAACTGGACAGCACCCTGCTCAACACAGCTAGAGGAAAGCCCGTCAGCAACAAAGACCCAGGACAGCCAAAATAAGTGAATACAATTATTTTTACAGAAAATGTATGGTGGTATAGGAACAAAGAATTCCTGGGAAGAAAACTGACTGTTAAGAGAGTCGTTTCCTTTGGCAACATACTACCTACCGGCGTCATAAACGCCTGTTTTATAGTGTCAGTGTGGGTGTAAGGAGGCAGTTCCCCAGTTTTCTTTCCTTCACACATTCACGTGTACATTTCAAAAACAGGTGTTCCCTGTGGAAACTTTATGAAGAGTCTCAAGAAGAAATCTGAAGAACTGGCAAACATGCTAATTAAACAGTTCAACCTTTTCAGTGTACACTCTGCCAATCGTTACAGGCTTTTCTTTGCATATAAGCCTACTTTTTAAAAATTGGGATTATATTATAGCCTTACATGAAGTGGTTTCTAGTTTGTCTGTCTGACGTAATGATTATTTTATAAGTAATTTCCCATAACGGTTTAATGGCTATAGAGTATCACAATGCTTGGTTATACTCTTCTGGTAACTATGTCCCTATTGTGGAATATTTACTGTCTCTCTCCCCACTCCCAGTTTTTTTCACTATTATACATAATACAACAGTGTCTTAAGCCTTTTAAAACATTTTTCCTCATGGAAAAAAGCAGGTGTAGGAAGATCTCTCTTTTCCCTCTTAAGGAATTACTCGAGTTCACCACAAGGTCTGTGAGCCTAAGCCACCTTGAAAGACAATCAGTGGGGAAAGCCTGAAGCCACCGAGTGCAGAGCTGAGCCCAGGCCACGCCGGTCCACCCCCACCGCCAGCTCCTCATGTCCTCCCCCGACTCACCTGCGGCTCCTCTGCCGTTCCCCACGGCGACCAGGACACGGACAGATCTCTTCCTTCCCTCTTTGGCCGTCATGTTGAAAACATTCCTCACCTCGAGGACAAAATGTTCATAAATGTTACCCCTTAAGGAAATTCTGCAGTAGGGAACCGGAGGAACCTATACACACACACACACACGCACACACGCTGAACACACACATCGTCCCTCACTCCCACAAGCACAAACAGCACACTTCCTCCAAAGGAAACCTCCATCTTCAGGAGTAAGATGGAAACAGGACTTTCTCTTCTTATTTTACAAGCTGGTTAGATGATCTGGCTGAGATAACTTTTAAAGAGATTAGAAACCGTAAAACATAGTCTACCTTATTTTAATGAAGGCACCACAAGAAAGAAAAGTTGCTGATTAAACTTTGACACAGTTGGTAACTGACTTGACTGACACATCCCAATAGCAGAAATGCTAAAACATGAAAAAGTCTGAATCTTATAAATGATAAAACGCAGGGTTCAGAAATAATCAGCACAGAAGTGGATCTTCATGGATTAGACTCAAGAGAAAGACAGAAACTTCTGAAATACCTGACTGTTATGCACTGTAGAAAAATCTACATTTGGGGGCATATTTATAAATTCACCAAGAACTACAAAACTGTTAACTGCTTACGTGGCGGCCCCTTTCCCGTAAAGTGAAGTTAAAGAAAAAGGGAGCTCAAGTCCACTCTTGCAGATCCTCTTACTGGAAATCACTCCCACAGACCAAATTCTTGAAAGAACTAACTTCCACAAGGGGTACCCCAGGACCCAAAGACATAAAGTACTTGTAAATATATTTTAAACTTGACTGCAATTGATACTGAAGAAATAATGTACACAATCAATCACAAACTCAACACATTCCATATGGCATTTAACACCAAGTGTGAGCTCAAAGGGAAGCTGACGATTTTAGGAAATGCCCTGGAAAAAGTGACTGAAATTGACCTGATACAGACTTCAGTTTCAAGAGCCTATAAGCAGCCCAGCAGAACCTCTTCCCAGAAAGAGCTGGACATTCACAGGAACTCCAAGCTTTCTACCCCTCCCCATGTCTCCCCCCAACCTCTGCTTCCTGAACTGAGTGTCAGATACAGCTGATTCCGAGAAAAATTGCTACTGCAACCTTTGCTTTAAGAAGGAGGAAATTTAATGCAATCTCCAAATTCTGGTATCAACAATACCAAGAAGTCACCTTGCCACGAGGCCCTGATGAGCAGCCCCCCAAAAGGGCAGCAGTCAGAAGAGAAATGAAATTGACGTTTCATCATTTCCTTAAACGAAGCAGCTCTGTAGCTCAGAAAGTCACACATCAAAGGCTTTTGTTCACTGTTCCTCTTGCCGCATCCCCTCAATATCTACTACCCCAACTTCTCTGAAGGCTTAACTGGGTATTTAGTTCAGCATGCCTACCTCAAGTATCCTGGTATCGAAATCATCATATGTTTCTGCAGGGAGGAAAAAAAACAGGAATATAAATGTGTCCATGTAATTAGTGTATGACAGCATTTTTTAACACTGGCACCATCACTGACTTTTCACCAAAAATCTCAGATATTTTGGTGCCGCTCTCAAGGCCACACCCTGGTCCTCATCACTACCAGAAACTGTTCCACCCCTAAATTCATAAACTCGGCCACCATCTTCCCGACTGCATCCTCCTACCCCTCCTGCTCTCATGCAATGACTCAAAGGCAATGGTTCCTGGGGCTTGGCCAGCATCTCCAGACTCCTGACCACTGCGCCCTTTCTCCATCACCCCTCTGGTCTTCCAGCCTCTCCCACACAGTCAAGACACTACCGTCCACCACTTCCGCTAGGTCCTGTGAATGTGCTCGACTCGCTCACCTCTTCCCCACCACCACACCATCCAGGATGCAGTCAGTGCCGCTGTCTGCCCGCAGCGGACCTGCGGGGCGCTACTGCAGAGAAGTCAGCGCGTGGCACACGCTTGGGTCCTCTCTGCTGTCTGCAGGCCTTCTACACCCTTTTACTTAGGTCCCTCTCTTCTCACCACAGCAGCCATTTCAAACACTCCCTGTTCTTTTATTTTGACTTTACTATAGGAAATTTACATTCATAGGCAACAAAATAACCAGCAAAATGTAAGTTTATGTACCATGAGCTGGCTTCAGTGATTATCAACTCACATCAATCTCCTTTCCTCTAAATTCGGTCCAATTCCCACTCCACTGGGTAATTCTGAGGCCAGTCCCAGATATGTTATGATTTCATCAACACACACTGGTGGCCACACTCGCCCATGATCCCATCTCCTTCTCAAAGACTCAATGAAGCCTCCGGAGAGACGACACTCACTGTCAAAATACAGCTCACCTGACTCTGTCCACTGCCCTTTCTTCTGTCACAAGTACACCCGTTTATCTACAGGCTAAATCTGGACCCCTAAGGAGGACTTAAGTTCATGGCTTTTTTTCCTTCTCCCCCCCATCATCATTCTTCCGATGGAAGCATTCTTCTAAGCCCTCGGCGTGTTAGCCTGAGTCTCTCCATCTCAACCTCTCCTCTCCTCTTTAAGCCAAACTTAAGAAAGGAGCCAAACTCTTGCCTACTTTCTCATCTCCTGTTCATAGACAAGAACAAATTTTCCAGATGATTTTTACTTCTTTACATACTCAGGAACAGTGGGGGAGACGACTTTGTTTTCTAATTTCATCTGATAAATACTATCAACTTTTATCTCATGTGTTCTTTTAGGATGCTTAATGACAACTATTTGGTTTCTTCTGTTATCAAAACAGCACTCCCAAGGCATGTTGCTCCATACCCCACGACCAACAGCACTTGGGGAGCTGCATGCTATGGGTGACTCGTAGCAGGCGTAATGCACACCGCCACGCTCAAAGGCTCTGGGAAGCCACACAAGGGAGACGCCAGAGCCCAGCGCTTTGCATCCTATCTGTGGAGTACCTCTTGGTTTACAGGCCGCTAGTGGTTCATCAAATACAGCTGGTTAACAATGTGAAGTTATTCCAGTGATACTCAAATCCTTGTTTTAGAAAAGGGCAATCTAAACAGAGGAGTAAATAGAACCGTATTAAAGAATTCCAGAACCTAGGAGTGCCCTCTCCATCACAATGTTAGTGAAACCAGGACTCTGTTACCTCCATTGGGACCAGGGTCAGGGGGGCCAAGACTGATGCCGCCCCATGAGTTTCCGCTCCATCCTCGCTCCCGTTTAACCTTCATCTTCCTCTTCCGGTCCCACTCTTCTCTCTGTTGTACCATATCAGCCTGCACCTTTTCTTGCTCTTCCTTGCTTCTTTGAGTGATAGTCTGTATAGCTCCGCTTTTCATAAGTGGGGCATTCAGACCAGGCCATAGGAAGCCATGACGCCCTGAAGGTTTAAAAACACACAGAAATAATTCTTTTAAAAGCATTCATTTCTTGAGTATTAAAATGCCAGGCAATGGGCACACAGACAGATACTGCTGTGGGAGCTTAAACTAACATACTCACTTTACAGGCCACTTGGCACCGTCTACTAAAATTTTAAACATACCCATTGGAACAGTCAATAATTCCACTTAACGGTACTGCCTAGAGAAACACTGCCACTCGGTTATGAAGCATATGTGTGCTTGGACAAGGATGTCCACGGAGGTGTTACTTGTAAAGGCCAAAAAGAGAAACAATCTAACTGTCTAGCAATATTGGAACAGCAAAATGAACTATGGCATATACAACCTATGAAATATGCTGCATTAAACTCAAAGAATAAGGCAGCCCTGTAGGTTCTGATATGGAATAATTTCTAAGGCCTATTATTGAGTGAAAAAAAAAAAGTGAAGTATAAGAGAACATGTACCATGTGATATAATCTAATTATTTTTAAAAGAAAATGTATATTCCTCTTAGGGTTTTTACGTATACAAAAGCATTAGAAATGTCAGAAGGATTGTTAATCAGCTATAACCCAATAAAAAATAAAAAGTTTAAAAAAAAAAAGAAAATGTCAGAAGGAAATATCAAAATGAAATCAGTGGTTTCCTTAGTGGAGGCAACTGGAACTGAGGACAATAAAAAAGGCATCAAGGGACTTCCCTGGCAGTCGAGCAATTAAGACTCCTCACTTTCTTTTTTTTTTTTTTTTTTTTTAATTTTTTTTAATTTTTTTATTAGTTGGAGGCTAATTACTTCACAACATTTCAGTGGGTTTTGTCATACATTGATATGAATCAGCCATAGATTTACACTTATTCCCCATCCCGATCCCCCCTCCCACCTCCCTCTTCACCCGACTCCTCTGGGTCTTCCCAGTGCACCAGGCCCGAGCACTTGTCTCATGCATCCCACCTGGGCTGGTGATCTGTTTCACCATAGATAGTATACATGCTGTTCTTTTGAAACATCCCACCCTCACATTCTCCCACAGAGTTCAAAAGTCTGTTCTGTATTTCTGTGTCTCTTTTTCTGTTTTGCATATAGGGTTATCGTTACCATCTTTCTAAATTCCATATATATGTGTTAGTATGCTGTAATGTTCTTTATCTTTCTGGCTTACTTCACTCTGTATAAGGGGCTCCAGTTTCATCCATCTCATTAGGACTGATTCAAATGAATTCTTTTTAACAGCTGAGTAATATTCCATGGTGTATATGTACCACAGCTTCCTTATCCATTCATCTGCTGATGGGCATCTAGGTTGCTTCCATGTCCTGGCTATTATAAACAGTGCTGCAATGAACATTGGGGTGCACGTGTCTCTTTCAGATCTGGTTTCCTCAGTGTGTATGCCCAAAAGTGGGATTGCTGGGTCATATGGCAGTTCTATTTCCAGTTTTTTAAGAAATCTCCACACTGTTTTCCATAGCGGCTGTACTAGTTTGCATTCCCACCAACAGTGTAAGAGGGTTCCCTTTTCTCCACACCCTCTCCAGCATTTATTGCTTGTAGACTTTTGGATAGCAGCCATCCTGACTGGCGTGTAATGGTACCTCATTGTGGTTTTGATTTGCATTTCTCTGATAATGAGTGATGTTGAACATCTTTTCATGTGTTTGTTAGCCATCTGTATGTCTTCTTTGGAGAAATGTCTGTTTAGTTCTTTGGCCCATTTTTTGATTGGGTCATTTATTTTTCTGGAATTGAGCTTCAGGAGTTGCTTGTATATTTTTGAGATTAATCCTTTGTCTGTTTCTTCATTTGCTATTATTTTCTCCCAAAAAAATATGGAACGCTTCACGAATTTGCGTGTCATCCTTGCGCAGGGGCCATGCTAATCTTCTCTGTATCGTTCCAATTTTAGTATATGTGCTGCCGAAGCGAGCACAGACTCCTCACTTTCAATTCAGGGGATCCCCAGTCCGTGCACTAAGACTCCCACACACTTGTTTTTGTAAATAAAGTTTTATTGGAACACAGCTGTGCCCATTCAGTTACGTATTACCTGTAGCCGCTCCTCTGCTACAAGAGCAGAGTGGAATGGCTGTAGAGAGACCATGCGGCTGAAGACACTCACTTCTTGACCCTCAGCAGAGAAGTTCGCTAACTCTGATTTCCTACCACTGAACTGCAAACTCTTCGAGCCCAGGGCCTTTCACAGCAGATGCCACACAAGCGCACTTAAGGCTTGTGGCATGAATAACTCAATGAACGAATCTCTTTCTACGGGATTTTCCTTCCCCTGAATCATGGGGCAGTAAGCCATTTGGCTGGACTCTAAAACCACATTTCCTAATGCCCTTCATTAGAAATGTTTTGATGCTTCTAGTTCATAAAACATCTGTAAAATTTTGCAGAGAAAAAAAAATCTTAGAAAGCACAATAGCTGTTTTTACAAGTTTACCTTCACCGATGATCTGACCCCTGTTCAAATCCTTCCTTCTTTTCCTCTTGGTTCTTTTGCCTCTTCCTTTTCTTGCTCCAGCACCAGTTTCTGCTAAAGCACCTTTCCACAGCTCATCTGCTGTTACTGTAAGGAGACAGGTGTTACAGAATTTCCTCAAGCAGTGATTCAGGGCCTAGTGATTTATTCCTGTGGAGCAAAAAGGGCTGGAAGAAGGTGGGTCACTTGCATCATTATGGCAATGAAAGCAAAATTAAAACAGCCTTTGCACATTCCACATGATTTCCATTTGAAAAGCCCAAGATTTGATGCTACTCCTTTTGCAGAATACGGCCTCCCCAGCACAAAAGACAACCAACATTTATATCCCAGTTACTTTCCTACAGATGTGTCTCCTCAACAGTTTATCACCTATGTGACACGGCTCTTCTCTGCCCTCTTGCCTCCACTGTAACTGTTGACATAATCAATAACTAGCCTTCCCAATACAGTCTCTCAGCCCAAAGAGCCAACTCTGCAATTTGAACCCATAAATCTTAATCATTTATTTGTTTGCTCTATTCTGAAAATGCCCTATATTTCTGTATATCCTTCAAAACAAGATGCCCAAATTCGTCTTTAACTCTAATGAAAACCTAACCAATACTTGGGAAAGAATGAGCATGTATGGGGTCTGACAGTTAATTCTTACACATGCCTGTATGTACTTCTTAGATGATTATCTTTTACTTTAATGTACAGACCCTGACACCACTGATTTGTTTCCATCTGTGAATTTCTGAGCTCCCCCAATCTTTCCTACCATACATTGCAGAGAGTATTTTCCCCTCTGTACTTGTGGAACATTCAGATTCTTTACTTCTGACTACTTCTTAATTTTATTGGTATAGCCACGTTGTTTATTAGACTTAAATTACCTTCACAAGGACTCTGCCTTTCACGTTATCACCAACTGATTTTATGACGACCAATTATTCCATTACCAATTTAATAAAGAATCAGAGCTATACAAACATTGTACTAGTAAAAAAGTCTAAGACACATATATCTACATGCCTGAAATACTAAGCACATTCCAGAAGTCAAATGAGTATCTTCATCTTACCTTTCTTATGAGCCCGTAGACTTTAAAGGTTCTACCTGCTTACTTCCTGAAAGGCCTTACACTTTGATCCTTTGGTTTGATAACATGAAAAGGGGAAAATGTTTTGGATTTACAGTATTCTTTAATGTTCTGTGTCTATACAGTACCCTGTTTTTCAAGATACACATGTTAGAACTAATCTTTTTAACTGAAGCTCAGAAAAATAGGTCAGTTTCCGCATCACATGCTGCTCTGTGTATTCCTGATCAAAGCAAAGAGTTAAACTCAAACTTTAGAATGACACTGATTCATTTAAGAGAACCACAGGTTTGAAATAAAATTACCAATCTCAAACTAAACTCTCACTAAATAGTGACTTTCTTTCTTTATTCCTTAAAAAGGATGGTATCTATAAATGCCATCAAAAACTTGAAAGCTCACAGTGCAAGCACTTTTAATGGAAATAAATCTGGATTCCAGAAAAACGTCTGCTTCTGCTTCAGTGAGTGTGCCAAAGCCTTTGACTAAAAGGATCACAACAAACTGTGAAAAATTCTTCAAGAGATGGAAACACCAGACGGCCTTACCTGCCTCCTGAGAAACCTGTATGCAGGTTAAGAAGCAACAGTAAGAACAGGGCATGGAATAATGGACTGGTTGCAAATTGGAAAAGCAATACATCAAAGCTGTATACTGTCACCCTGCTTATTTAACTTATATGCAGAGGACATCATGCAAAATGCTGGGCTGGATGAAGCACAAGCTGGAATCAAGATTGCTGGGAGAAGTATCAATAAACTTGGACATGCAGATGACACCACCCTTATGGCAGGAACCAAAGAGGAACTAAAGAGCCTCTTGATGAAGGTGAAATAGGAGAGGGAAAAAGTTGGCTTAAAACTTACCATTCAAAAAACGAAGATGATGGCATCCAATACCATCACTTCATGGAACATAGATGGAGAAACAATGCAAACAGTGACAGACTTTATTTTGGGGGGCTCCAAAATCACTGCAGATGGTGACTACAGCCATGAAATTAAAAGACGCTTGTTCCTTGGAAGAAAAGCTATGACCAACCTAGACAGCATATTAAAAAGCAGAGACATTACTTTGCCAACAAAGGTCCATCCAGTCAAAGCTATGGTTTTTCCAGTGGTCATGTATGGATGTGAGAGTTGGATCATAAAGAAAGCTGAGCGCCAAAGAACTGATGCTTTTGAACTGTGGTGCCAGAGAAGACTCTTGAGAGTCCCTTGGACTGCAAGGAGATCCAACCAGTCCATCCTAAAGGAGATCAGTCCTGAATATTCATTGGAAGGACTGATGCTGAAGCTGAAGTTCCAATACTTTGGCCACCTGATGCAAAGAACTGACTCACTGGAAAAGACCCTGACGCTAGGAAAGACTGAAGGCAGGAGGAGAAGGGGACGACAGAGGATGAAATGGTTGGATGGCATCACCGACTCAATGGACATGATTTTGAGCAAGCTCTGGGAGATGGTGAAGGACAGGGAAGCCTGGCGTGCTGCAGTCCATGACATCGCCGGACATGACTGAGCAACTGAACAGTACAACAAGAACAATCTGGATTTGGCCCCAGACCCCTGCAACAAAGCGACTAGCACAATCAAGCGAGTTACACAAATATCTGGTCTCCAAGTGCATACAAAAGTTATGTTTACACTATACCATAGTCTTTAGCACACAATAGCATTATGTCTAAAACATTATGCCTAAAACAACAGCATATACTTTAATTTAAAAAATATTCTACTGCTAAAAATGTTCATCTTTAGCAAGTCAAAGTAGCAACATCAAAGATCACTGATCTCATATCGCCATATCAAATATAATAATAACTAAAAAGTTTGAAATATTGCAAGAATTACCAGAATATGACAGAAACACGAAGTGAGCAGAGCGTGTTGGAAAAAATGGTGCAGACAGATTTGTTCAACACAGAGTTGCCACAAATCTTAAATGTGCAAAAAATGCAATATCCTCAAAACACAATAAAGCAAAGAGCAATAAAACGAGGTATGCCTGTATATATTAACCTCTGGAGTGTAAATTCGTTTAAGGAGAAGAAAAGGAAGAAAAATTAAGAAGCCAAAGCACCTTTTATTTTCCTGTTTCATGAAATGGGGAGTTTGTGGCCAGACTACGTACGTTTAGTGAAGAAACTATAGGATCTGTGCTGTTGGGCCGCCAAACTGCTGGGAGCAGAAAGGCAGCACTGTGTCTGCAGCACGCGGGCCAAGCTGGTAAAATGGCAGCTGTCTCTGGCTCCTGCAGGTGACAAAGGGCCTGTAGGCAGACAAGAGTAAAACTTCGTTAGATGCTCCACGCCCGTGCAGAAACACTGCCAGCGCCATCAAATTAACTCTGACTGATAAAAACAAGTCACTGAAATGCTCAACTTTTAAGAATCGTAGTTTGAAGACAGTCTTTCTTTAAAAAATAAAAGCAAACTTTTGGACGCTGGCTCAGATGACACAGGGAGATCTCTCCGGACCTGTCAGCTTACTAAGTAAATGGTTCAATTAAAAGTAAATAGAAACTACTGGCTTTTCATTTTAAATAAATTCAGGTCTTCAATAATCACTCTAAATCCCACTACGTTGGACACATTTTAGTTTTTCTTGTAACCCCCCTCAATCTTCAACAAAATACCAAGTACACGTTAATTTATTCTTGCTGTTTAATGTTGCAATCCTTGAAATACTCAGCTCAGCTCAGTCACTTACTCGTATCCAACTCTTGCAACACCATGGACTGTAGCCCGCCAGGCTCCTCTGTCCATGGGATTTAGATCTCATCAAAACTGTGCTTATATCTATGCTCAGAAAGAGCAGACATGGGGCTCAGTTAAATCTTTAATTAGCATAATGATGTTAACAGGGAAAAGAACAATATACATTATCTATTTGGAAATATAACCAGGTAAAGTTAAAACAAAGTGTCACGGGAAGATGAGAAGGCCTAGCAAAGCGAAATGGTTTAAGGTATAAACCTTGTGGTATTCCTTGGAAGCATAGTATTGTAAGATAACAATCTCCAAAGCAGGAACTACTCTCCTGATTTTACACACAAGGACTGAGGGCGTCATTTGGTCACGGCGGCACAGGCAGAAAAGGTGGAGAAGTGTGTCTTCATTCCACCAGTCATTACCTTCCTCGCCCCAGAGCCTCCTGTGGGGCTGGCCCCCCAGCAAGAGTGCTTTTCTCTGGCCTTCCTCACAGAACCCTTCTCTAGGCCCCACATCAGCTCCAGCTGGGACACTGCCTGGCTCAGAGTCAAGGGCAGAGTAAGTAGCTTATGACTGAACGCATCACCTGAACAACAAAGAAGCAAATGCAGGCAGAGCTAGGCGCCCCAGACTCCTGTACCAACCAGCTGAACAAGCACAAAGGCACCTCAACCGCAGGCTTCACAAGATGAAAGGAAGACGACCAACAGTCGAGTCTAGCACGGAGAAGACACAAGGAGATTTCCGCTCTGCCCTAAGCAGAGGCCGTGCGGAAGAGGCAGGGTTTACCTGGCCGTAAGCACAACATGATGTTCCCAGGTGGCCTGCTCAGCTGTAAGCAACCCATCTGCCAACGCAGGAGATGGGAAGCCAGTCCCTGGGTGAGGAAGACCCCTGGAGAAGGAACGGCCACCCACTCCGGTATTCTTGCCTGGGAAATCCCACGCACAGAGGAGCCTGGCGGGCTACAGTCCACGTGGTCACAGAGAGCCAGACACAACTGAGTGACTAAACAACAACAACAAGGCAGAGCGTGGGCTCAGCAAGCGCTGCTCTCCGTCCCTTTTGGGAAGTGAGTGAAGACAGGGCCTGGCACTGTCAGGAAAGGACAAAAACCTTCTGCAAACACTGTGTTCCAAGGAGGCGTCACAATGCCCAGAACACCTCAGGACCCAGTCCTGCCATTACTGGCTGTGTGACCTTAAGCAAGTCACTCAGCCTCTAAGAGACTCCCTTTAGCATCTGGGAATAACAATGGGAATAACAACTCCGTCACTAAAGACTGGTGTGAGGATTAACCAAGATAACATACTACTAACCTGGCACACAAATCATTACTCAATAAATCGTGGCTATTATGTTTTAGAGCCTTGAATTATAACAGCCATTATCATTAAAGATTTGAAAAATACTCTTTAGACCTTACTCATTTCTATTATAAAGAATGTACTTCATTCATTTACATTTTAGAAACTACATAAAGTACTCTTAACATCAGATCTTAGAAGAAAAGGGAGTTAGACAAATAATCTCACCATTGCTGGGAACAGCCTTCAATGCCCAAATGGAAGCTGCTGGAAAGGTGTTCAGATGAAGCTGCCTGGACCACAAATGACCTGTAAATTTAAAAAAAAACACAGGTTAAGATATATTTCTACATGAAAAGGAACATTTTTAACACCTAAGGAACAGCAATATCTACAGTATTAAAGAACCAGAACAAGTAAATTCAGAGTTTCTGGGCACCATGACGCCTTGCCCAAGAAGCTGACATCACACCACACTGGCTGCTTCACACTCTCACCCGACCTGTTACCAAGCCTCACACATTCTCCTCAAAAAAAGGCATTTGTTAACCATCAGGGAGGCACAAATCATAACTACAAATTTATACCACATCACATCTACTAAGATCACTATAGTTAAAAAGACAGAAAATCAATAAGTATTGACAAGGATGTAGAGAAATAAAAATCCTCATGATGGTGGGAATGTAAAAAGGTACAGCTACCTTAGAACACAGTCTAGCAGTTCCTCAAAAAGTGAAACATGCAGTCTCTGTTCGATCAAGCAATTCTACTCCCAGGTACATACACGTGAAAAATAAAAATAAACACACAAAACTGCACACAAATACTTACAGCAAACTAAACATAATAGCCAAAAGGTACAAACAACCCACATGCTCAAGTGATGAATGGATAAACAAAAATGTACATACACAAAATAAAACGTCATTCTGCCATAAAGAAGAAGTACTGATTTATGCTACAACATGGACAAATCTGAAAAACACTATGCTAAATGAAAAAAGACAGTCATAAAAGATCCTGTATTACATGATTTCATTTATATGACATTACAGAACATGCAAACTATAGAGAAAAAAAGTAGATTAGTGGTTTTCGGGGGCTGGGGGAATAGGGAACGGGGGGGATGATAGCGAAGGTTCTTTTTGAGGTGATTAAAATGTTTTAAAATTGATTATGGGGATGGTTACACAGCTGTGTCAGTCAGTCAGTCAGTTCAGTTGCTCAGTCGTGTCAGACTCTTTGCAACCTCGTGGGCCGCAGCACACCAAGCCTCCCTGTCCACGACCAACTCCCGGAGTCCACCCAAACTCATGTCCATTGAGTTGATGATGCCATCCAACCATCTTATCCTCTGTTGTCCCCTTCTCCTCCCGCCTTCAATCCTTCCCAGCATCAGGGTCTTTTCAAATGAGTCAGCTCTTCGCATCAAGTGGCCAAAGTATTGGAGTTTCAGCTTCAACATCAGTCCTTCCAATGAACACCCAGGACTGATTTCCCTCAGGATGGACTGGTTGGATCTCCTTGCAGTCCAAGGGACTCTCAAGAGTCTTCTCCAACACCACAGTTCAAAAGCATCAATTCTTCGGCACTCAGCTTTCTTTACAGTCCAACTCTCACGCCCATACATGACCACTGGAAAAACCATAGCCTTGACTAAACAGACCTTTGTTGGCAAAGCAATGTCTCTGCTTTTTAATATGCTGTCTAGGTTGGTCATAACCCTCCTTCCAAGGAGTAAGCGTCTTTTAATTTCATGGCTGCAGTCACCATCTGCAGTGATCTTGGAGCCCAGAAAAATAAAGTCAGCCACTGTTTCCACTGTTTCCCCATCTATTTGCCATGAAGTGATGGGTCCGGATGCCATGATCTTAGTTTTCTGAATGTTGAGCTTTAAGCCAACTTTTTCACTGTCCTCTTTCACTTTCATCAAGAGGCTCTTTATTTCTTCACTTTCTGCCATAAGGGTGGTATCATCTGCATATCTGAGGTTATTGCTATTTTTCCCGGCAATCTTGATTCCAGCTTGTGCTTCCTCCAGCCCAGAGTTTCTCATGATGTACTCTGCATATAAGTTAAATAAGTTGGGTGACAATATACATGTCAAATATACTATTTGGAACCAGTCTGTTGTTCCATGTCCAGTTCTAACTGTTGCTTCCTGACCTGCATACAGATTTCTCAAGAGGCAGGTCAGGTGGTCTGGTATTCCCATCTCTTGAAGAATTTTCCACAGTTTATTGTGATCCACACAGTCAAAGGCTTTGAAACAGTCAATAAAGCAGAAGTAGATGTTTTTCTGGAACTCTCTTGCTTTTTCGATGATCCAGCAGATGTTGGCAATTTGATCTCTGGTTCCTCTGCCTTTTCTAAAACCAGCTTGAACATCTGGAAGTTAACAGCTCACATACTGCTGAAGCCTGGCTTGGAGAATTTTGAGCATTACTTCACTAGCGTGTGAGATGAGTCCAACTTGTGCGGTAGTTTGAGCATTCCTTTGCGGTAGACTGGCATTTCCTTTCTTTGGGATTGGAATGAAAAGTGAGCTTTTCCAATCCTGTGGCCATTGCTGAGTCTTCCAAATTTGCTGGCATATTGACTGCAGCACTCTCATAGCATCACCTTTTAGGATTTGAAATAGCTCAACTGGAATTCCATCACCTCCACTAGCTTTGTTTGTAATAATGCTTCCTAAGGCCCATTTAACTTCACATTCCAGGATGTCTGGCTTTAGGTGAGTGATCACATCTTCGTGATTATCTGGGTCGTGAAGATCTTTTTCACACAGCTCTGTAAATATACTAAAAACCACTGAGATGTATAGTTTGAGAAGGTGAATCATATGGTGTGTAAGTTACATCCCAATAAAACCACTATCAAAAAAAATATTATACACTAGAAAAAGAAATAAAAAGGCTCTGGAACCAGGCGGCATGGCTGCAAAAACTTGACGTCTTCCAGTCTAACCTTGAACAAGTTTCTCAACCTGTGTGTCCTAATTCCCTAATCTGTAAAATGGGAATGTAAAGTTATCTATCTCATAAAGACATTGTGAAGATAAAGGAAAAAAGCATAAAGAGTTTAAGATAGACCCTGCTACACATAAGAACTCACGGAAGAAAGCTGCAGATGCTAGGTGCTATTTGAACAGGGCTTTGAAAAAGAGAGGAGGTGGTCACAAACATAAACAAAAGTAAAAATATTTCTCAAGTCAGATTTTCCGACAAAGGATTTCAGGTCAAGTTTCCTAACAAAACAAGTTACAAAAAAGAACTTTTTGATTTTCACAGATCTTTAGATTTCAGAATTACGAATGCTGGACTGCAGGTTTATAATAAAATAGAGCGATCAGAGGTCAGGTCAATCGTATACTGGTTCCTAGAGATACACTTAGCGCTGGAGGCTGCCTCTCCTCGGGTTGCAAACAACGAACATGGGCTGGGGGATAATACCAACATCCTTCTTTTTAATGAAGAGCATTGATCAGCCCGAAATCTAAAATAACTGACACTAATCCTGTTCTACTCAAGCTGGAGGATAGCCTATTTCCCTTCCGAGCTTCTCTTGCCTCGATCTACCCGCAAGTCGCGCCCGCGGGGAAGGCGATGCTGCCTTGCTACTATCCTCCTCACTTAGTCGAGCATGCACTAGCCGTCTGGTGAACTGGAAGGGACCCTGGACCGCGTCCAGTCCATCCTCACTTTACACACCCAGGCCCTGAGACCCAGAAAGGGTGCGAACGCACGCAAGGTCACACAGCAGACCCCAGTGAGCCGGCAACCCGGCGCGAGGGGCCAGGAGCTGCGGCTTCTTGCTTTTTCCCGCCCGGGCGAATGCAGGCCCCGGGAGAGCCGCCCCCACCCGCACCCCCGCTCCCGATCGGCTCAAAGCTTCGGCTCCCAGCGTCCAGGCTCTCACCTGCCGAAGCGCCACACAGAGCATGGAGGAAGCCCGCAGCGCGTACCGCAGCCGCCATGGTGGAGGTCCCCGAGCGCCTCCGGCCGAGCAGCCTTCCTACCGCCTGCCGTGACTGCTCTTCATCCAACGGCCGCAGACCTCGGCCCGAGACTGAGTCCCCAAGGTCCGGGGGCCGCGCTGCAGCACAGGCCCGGGTGAGGCGGTGTCCAGACAGGCAGACAGGGTGGGATGAATCCGGCCTCACCGCGGACAGCCCCAGCGGGGTCTTCGCGTTAGGACCCAGGGGCGGGGCTTGGGCTGGCCGCCGGGATGGGCGGGGCTGGCCGCCGGGGTGGGCGGGGCTGGCCGCCGGGGTGGGCGGGGCTGGCCGCCGGGGTGGGCGGGGCTGGCCGCCGTCGCCCCTCAGGACTCTCCGGATCTCAAGAGCGGCGAGCGCGCGCACCGCTGACATAATCCTCTCTCTGAATGAAGCTGATGCTGTGAACTCTTCCCAAACCGAAATGAGAGGTACGGACGAGCACGGAGCGGGGTCTAAGTGAAGGTCGAAGCGGGGAATGGTGCACACGAAAGAATAAAAAAGCCGTTCATACCCAACTCCAGTAACGCTCTGGATAGTTGCCTGTTTTGGGAGAGGCATTGCGGGCGATGAAGACGAATCCATATCCAGAGCGTCAGAACAAGGGGCTGCTCCTTCCTTAGTAGAACTGGCCCGTTGTAGTCAGTCAGCAGTAAGGTAGCTGACTGATCCTTCGGGGTGTTCTGTCATATGGGGGGCTCAGTGTTGGTCTCTGCTGTTAGAATATTGAATGCCGGGCAGTGGCTATAGCCATATAAGTAAGTGAAAGTCTGTGTCGTTGAGCTCAAACATAACTTCCATCCCTAGTGCATTGCTCTTGAGTCCATTTGACTGGGGGAGGAAGCAGACCGACATTCTCAGGTTGGTTATTCTGTCCACCTCATTAAAATTTGGTAAGCATTCATATGGAACATAATCAAGTTCACATTCTATGCCAAATTAGAGAAGTCTGTCCACATCGTCTTCCCCACAACTCCTTGAATTTTCTAATCGCATTCCTTTCAAGTACCTGATCATCCAACCAAGCCATTAGCCCTGGTCCATGAAAAAGTATGGATCTATACACCTGATCAGGCAAAATGAACAACCAAGTGCACTGCCCAAAGTTCTGTCCACTGAGGATTTTCCTCCTCCTCTGTTCCTCAGCGCTTTTCCAAAGTGGAATGTGGTGCGGCTGTGTCCTTTTAGGCCATGCCTACATACCTTGCAGAACCCAAGAGTTTTGTCCTTCAGGCAATGGGTCGCATGGAAATTACCGTGAAGCTGTAGGTGGGGGTTGAGGGAGAAGATAGTACAGCAAGAAAACAGGCCATGGTCATGGCACTCAAGAGTAGACGGCGCCCAGTTCATGAGGGACAGCTCAGCTGCTAGGGAATTTGGCCCATCACCAAGTATTCAGGTTCTGGTTTGTTTTTTCTTTTATTTTAAAGTAATGATAGATTTATAGGGAGCTGCAGAAATAGTACAGAAAGGGCTCCTGCACCTTTGACCCAGTTGTTTCCAATGGTAGCATCTTCTACAGTCATCCCTCAGTAGTCACAGACGATGGGCTTTAGGACCTTCCATGGGTACCAAGATCCATGGGTGCTCAGGTCCCATAGTCGGTATTCTGAATTCATGGTTCCGTATCCATGGATTTAGCCCATTGCCTATCATGTTTTTGTTGTTTAGTCGCTAAGTCATGTCTTATTCTTTTGTGACCCCATGGCCTGTAGCCTGCCAGGCTCCTCTGTCTATGGGATTTCCCAGGCAAGAATACTGAAGCAGGTTGTCATTTCCTTCTCCACGGGATCTTCCCGACCCAGGGATCAAACCCACATCTCCTTCATTGGCAGGCAGGTTCTTTACCACTGAGCCACCAAGGAAGCATATCATGTAGTATGACAATATCTATTGAAAAATTGTGCGTGTAAGTGGACCCATGCATTCCAAACCCATGTTGTTCAAGGGGCAACTATAATACAGTATCAAAACCCTTGTACATATTGATAAAATTCACAGAATTCATTGGATTCTATCAGTTTACATGCATCTGTGGAGGTGTGTGTGTGTGATGTGGGTGTGTGTGTAGTTCTATACAGTTTTCATCACGTGTGGAGTTCGGTAACCACCACAATCATGGTAGAACTGTCATCACAAAGATCCCTCATGCTTTCTCTTAAGAGTCACTTTCTCCCTCTTCTGTCTTCCTCCACCATCCCTAACCCTTGGCAACCACTAATATGTTCTCCATATTTAAAATTTTGTCATTTTGGGAATGTTATGTCAATGGAATTAGTTACATGTCCTTTGGAGACAAGTTTTTTTCACTCAGCATAATACCGTTGATGTCTTTCCAAGTTGTTAAATGCGTCAATAGTTTCTTCCTTTTGGTTTAACCATTCATCGTTATAGAATATATACATAGTTTATCTTAAGATTCTGGCTATTTCAAACAAAGCTGCTATGAACATTCATGTACATTTTTGACATTTAAAAAATTTTGTTACAAAATATGCATAATGTAAAATTTACTATCGTAACCATTTTTAAGTGAACACATCAGAAGCATTGATTGAGTCCATTCACACTGTTCTGTGGCCATCCCTATGATTCATCTCCAGAACTCTTTTCATCTTGAAAAACAGAACCTTTGTACCTATTAGGCAGTAATTCACCATTCCTTTTTCTCTGCAGTCTCTGGCAAGCACCATTCTATTCTTTGTCTCTATGAATTGGATTAATTGTCTCATATAAGTGGAATCATACAGTGTTTGTCCTCTTGTGACTGGTTTATTTCACTTAGCATTATGTCCTCAAGGTTCATCCATGTGTAGCATGTTAGAATTTCCTTCCTTTAAGGCCAGATAATATTCCACTGTGGGGCTTCTCAGGTGGCTCAGTGGGTAAAGAACCTGCATACAATGCAGGAGACGCTGGAGATACAGGTTCTATTCCTGGGTCGGGAAGATCCCCTGGAGGAGGGCACAGCAACCCACTCCAGTATTCTTGCCTGGTGAACTCCATGGACAGAGGAGCCTGGTGGGCTACAGTCTGTGGGGTCACAGAGAGTCAGACACAACTGAAACGACTAAGCACAGCGCAGCATAATGTTCCACTGTACACTGCATTGTTTATTCATCTGCCGATGAACAATTGAGTTGCTTCTGCCTTTTTGCTCTTGTGAATAATATTGCTGTGAACATGGGGTGTGTGTTCAGTCATGAAAATACTCAAAAATAACTTTTCTAGTCCCTGCTTTCAATGCTTAGAGGTATATACCCATCATGTGGGCTTCCTGGTGGTTCAGCAGTAAAGAATGCCTGCCAATGCAGGAGACATGGGTTTGACCCCTGGTGAGGGATCCCACATGCCACAACTAAGACCCAGCACAGCCAAATAAATAAATAATTTTAAAATGAACTACAAGCTAAAGAACTTGAGTCGCTCCTGTTGCCTAGAGAAGTAGCTCTTATAACGGCCTCAGTTCACGTGAAAAAGATAATATGGAAGTGAAAGGAAATGCTCTACAGATCATGATGTCAAACAAACTGCCTTAACCTAGGTGAGATTCCTAACTGAACCCTCAAAGGGTTAATCTCTGGAGGAATTCAGAGAGACCATTATGAAATATCAGCATTTATCCTCTGATTCTGAAAAAGAAGAATGTTTTTTAAAAAATGTAACCTTCACTCATGGGCTTCCCAGATGGCACAATGGGAAAGAATCCACCTGCCAATGCAGAGACAAGGGAGATGCGGGTTCGATCCCTGGATCGGGAAGATGCCCTGGAAAAGGAAATGTAAACCCACTCCAGTTTTCTTGCCTGGAGAATTTCATGGACAGAGGAGCCTGGTGGGCTTCACTCCGTGGAACTGAGAAAGAGTCAAACAGGACTGAGCACGCAGGCAACTTTCACTCAGGTCATTACTGGCGCTCCCAAGATGGCCACTTGGTGGCGCCAGATGATTTCAGGTGGATATCAGCTAAAGTTTTTTTTTTTCCGCCCCCCATAAAACTATCCTTCATGATACAGACAAATTGGTTATTATCTTAAATTGACGTTGATAAATAAACTTTAAAAAACAAACTTTTAACAAGTTAGTTTTAGGTCATGTGTCACCTGTAAACATAATCTTTGAAGAATTAAATGTGGACCATGGCCAGCAACCAAGGCCTCAAAGATCCCTGAACACCTTCAGGTGGATTTTATCCAGCTTCTACCTTTCATGAAATTCGAATGTGTTTTACTTCTTTTTTTTTTTTTTTTTGGTTACAGCTCAGTTTTATTTGGCAAGCAAAGGAAAATACATCCCCAAGGCGTGAGGGCGGGCCAACCCAAAAGAAGCACGGCTCAATTTTGGCTCCTCTTTTTCTGTTTTTTCTTCTTCCCCTGAGCCTGCCCTATGTAAACTGGGCTAGCCTGGAGGGCTGTTTGCTTCACCTGAAGTTCTCTCTTGGTCCTTGGACGTTCCTTTGTTCTACTTTCACGGGCTTTTTCCTTTCTTTGTCTTCTAGCCACTGCTATTTTGGACTCCTTTTTCCTATTCTAACTACCTAACATTCCCCGCTCAAGAGAGGGGAGGCCCAATTCTTTGGGAGTAGCGGTGTTGAGGTCTCTCTGACTACTTCCTGCTGAACTGGGACAGCGAGGGGCACTGGGCCTCCCCCCTCTTGCAAATCTCAAGCCTCAGAGTCCTTATAGCGCTATTCATCTAAGGGTGAGTGACATTTTCCATGGTCGACTGTAGTTTTATATATTCTTGTTGAACTGGCACCGCATGTTGTAGCTTGTTGACCTGGGCAGAGACAAAACAAGTTAGATAATTGATAATACATGGAGCAATCATAAGCAGCATCAATATGGTGATAACAAGGATTAGTACGGGCATTAGCCAACACCAAATTCCCCATTGCCAGGAGAAGGATCCCCCAAAGAGAGACTGTAGCCACCCTGAGATCTCTCCAGCTCGTTCTTTGAGATCCTGTAGATCTGCATGTTTTCTTGAGATTGTGAGACTTGCTTTAACTTAGCTGGAGGTATTTACCCAGAAACAACACGTCTCATTCAAGATGGATCAAGTCCCTCCTTGCTCAGGGACCAGCTCTATCTCCTGTCTATTTTGGGGTACAACCCCTGTCAAGCTGTGTTGGCTCTTTAGAGCTATCCTGAGAAATCCTATCCCAAGAAACTTGATTTTGGGGGTGTTCATTAGAATGGCACTCATTTGTAGTCCTGAATAGGTATCTGAGATCTCCCAGGGGCTCACAGGTGTATCGAGTATCCTCTTCAGTTTTCTTCCATGGCTTGACTCATGAGTAGTGAATCCAGGAGTTGTGTCCTGGTATCTTGACTGCTTGGGGGTAGAAAGTATTACAGTGTAGGGGCCCTTGCATGTTGGCTGGAGTTGAGCCTTTGGGGACCCATCTCTCCAGACTTTAATTAGGACTTGAATCCCTGAAGCATACAGTGATGGCTCTTTAGAATCTTTTGGGTCCTGGTTGACACTACAAGCATATATCTTGTTGGAATTGCCCAATTGCCATGGTATAAGACTGGAGGGTCTGAACCTCCGGATCTAGGAAGAGGTCACTGACATAAACAAAAGGTCTCCCATATAGCATCTCATAAGGACTAAGACCAATCTGTTGCTTAGGGGCAATACGGGTATGAAGGAGAGCTATTGGTAAAGCCTCCTTCCATCCCAGGGAGGTCTCCTGGGTTATCGTTTTTATTGCTGATTTTAAGAACTGGTTGGCTCTTTCTACTTTTCCTGAAGACTGAGGCCTCCAGGCACAATGGAGATAAGAAGTAATGCCCAATGCTTTAGAGACCCCTTGGGGGACCTTAGAAGTAAGTGATGTCCTATTGTCACTTTGTAATGACCTGGGAAGACCAAATCTCAGAAAGTTTTTTTACCACTTCCTCAGCCTCTCAGTCCCGGTGGGAAAGCCTTCAATCCATCCTGTGAATGTATCTATCATGACTAATAGGTATTTATACCCTTGAGAAACGGGCATCTGGGTGAAGTCCATGTGCCAGTCCTCTCCTGGGTAGGTCCCACGAGTCTTTTACTTCTTAATGTCTGTTTTAATGATGGACTGAAGCATCTAATTGCCATGAAAAGCTATGTTGCTGCTGCTGCATGTCCAACTCTGTGTGACCCCATAGATGGGAGCCCACCAGGCTTCCCCGTCCCTGGGATTCTCCAGGCAAGAACACTGGAATGGGTTGCCATTTCCTTCTCCAAAATGAAAAAGCTATAGTCCTTCCTAAAAACAGCTTGATTTTGTGTTTCCAACCTAGGACATCCCATTTTTTATACTGAGTGGTCAAGGCACACACTTTACAGAAATCAGTGACATTATTAACTTTATTACCAAAAATCTCAGAACCCTTTAGCTCCCTGGCCAAGGGTACTCTCACAAGCACCTTATGGGCATATGGTTCACTCCCTTAGGAATACATCAGTTGTCTAAGAAATGAACAGTTATTTGGAGATTCCACTTCCAATACTAAATCATGCAGACATGGCAAAATATTACAGGGGACTCATGTATACCCAGTCCTGTCATCAATAGGTTAAGGACAGCTTCCCACAGCCTCTTCCTAAATAGCCTCTTTGTGATCCTCAACCGTGAGATTTTTGTGTAAGACAGCAGAGAAAAACTGCTCTTGAGAGTTACTGTATAGAACCTTATCAGATGTTGTTAACTAATGCAGCAGTGAAACTCCAGGATGTCAATTCTTCCATACATATTTTACAACTAAAGAAGAGTCTCGGAATTGACACAACTGGAAGCCTATTCCAGCAGAGGACTTCAAACTGAGGATTTTCCAAGATGCTGTAAAGCAGCTGGTCTCTAGACCAGCTGACCGAAGACCTTCGGAATAAATTGATAACTTCAGATAAGGGATAGCTTCTGCCCAAGATGTCAGACCGAGACCTGTGGCAAAGCCCTGTTTTGCCTACCACGATACTGTAAATCAACTGTACTTCAAAACAAACAAACAAAAAGAACCCAAAAAAGTCCTGTTTTATTTTTCATCTGCTTGGCCATAGTTATTCTTCTCATTTCTATTGATCCCTAGTTGTCATCCATCCATAATGACCTGTTTTCTCTTTCCTTTCCTCTTTGTTAGGTCATAGCATACTCATTCTAACACCATTTTTCATGCTTATATCATGCCCACACGCTCAGTCATGTCTGACTCTTTGCAACTCCATGGATGGCTCCTCTGTCCATAGGGTTCTCCGGGCAAGAATACTGGAGTGGGGTGCCATTTCCTCCTCCAGGAGATCTTCCCATTCTTAGATTATCCTAAATAGTTGCCACTGCTCTAAATCTTACCAACTTCTGGGTATGCCATCCATTGGCTGATCACCATGATAAATATATATGAACAGTCTAGTCTCACCAAATGACACTATGGAGAATTAAAGCCAGTGGCTCTTCCATTATCATCCACAGGGACAAATGATCTTAAACAAACCGACCTGTGACTTTGCTAATGTCCCTCTCTCCCAGTCTTGAGGGGGACTATATCCTTAACCTGTGGAGTTTAGCCCAACACTGGGTAGTTGGAATGAGAATTTATAAATAAAATTGCAATAAATTTTCATGGACAAATCCAACAAGCCACCCACAGAATGCAAAACAATGCTAACCTATACTTGAATTTGAAAAATAATTACAGGAAACAATATTGTATTTTTTTAAGAAAATATTTAACTGGTAGTTTTCTGGAAGGAAAGATTTTTATCTAGTACAAAAATCTGTAGTCAGAGTACCAAGAAAACGTGGGCAATACAAGTTGTTTTTCAAGTTAAAACATGATTACTAAGCATCTCGAAGAAGGCAATGTTAACCCACTCCAGTACTCTTGCCTGGAAAATCCCATGGATGGAGGAGCCTGGTGGGCTGCAGTCCATGAGGTCGCGAAGAGTCAGACACGACTGAGCGACTTCACTTTCACTTCTCACTTTCATGCATTGGAGAAGGAAATGGCAACCTACTCCAGTGTTCTTGCCTGGAGAATCCCAGGGACAGGGAGCCTGGTGGGCTGCCGTCTACGGGGTCGCACAGAGTCGGACTCGACTGAAGCGACTTAGCAGCAGCAGCAGCAGCAGCAGTAAGCATCTATTGGGTGCTCATTTCTGAGAGGAAGTATGAGAAATGACCTGAAACAGCTGATAATCTGGTTCAGGAGACAAGAAAATGGCAAGATAATAAACAACCAATGATTTAAATAGATTAAGACAGTGATAAGAACTATTCCAAGTCGAGATATCTTTCACTTTCAAATATGGAGGACTTCCCTGGTAACACAGTGGATGGGAATCTGCCTGCCAGTGCAGGGGACACAGGTTTGATCCCTGGCCCAAGAACATTCCAGTTCAGTCGCTCAGCCGTATCCAACTCTATGACCCCATGGACTGCCAGGCCTCCCTGTCCATCACCAACTCCCAGAGTTTACTCACACTCATATCCATTGAGTTGGTGATGCCATCCAACCATCTCATCCTTTGTCGTCCCCTTCTCCTCCCGCCTTCAATCTTTCCCAGCATCAGAATCAAATGATGTTCAGGTTCAAATGAGTCAGTTCTTCACTCAGGTAGCCAAAATATTGTAGTTTCAGCTTCAACATCAGTCCTTCCAATGAATATTCAGGACTGACTTCCTTTAGGATGGTCTGGTGGATCTCCTTGCTGTCCAAGGGACTCTCAAGAGTCTTCTCCAAAACCACAGTTCAAAAGCATTAATTCTTCGGCACTCAGCTTTCTTTATAGTCCAACTCTCACATCCATACATGACCACTGGAAAAACCATAGCCTTGACTAAACAGACTTTTGTTGGCAAAGTAATGTCTCTACTTGTTAATATGCTGTCTAGGTTGTTCATAACTTTTCTTCCAAGGAGTAAGCGTCTTTTAATTTCATGGCTGCAGTCACCATCTGCAGTGATTTTGGAGCCCAGAAAAATAAAGTCTGTCACTGTTTCCCCATCTATTTGCCATGAAGTGATGGGACCAGATGCCATGATCTTAGTTTTCTGAATGTTGAGCTTTAAGCCAACTTTTTCACTCTCCTCTTTCACTTTCATCAAGAGGCTCTTTAGTTCTTCTTCACTTTCTGCCATAAGGGTGGGATCATCTGCATATCTGAGATTATTGATATTTTTCCCGGCAATCTTGATTCCAGCTTGTGCTTCCTCCAGCCCAGCGTTTCTCATGATGTACTCTGCATGTAAGTTAAATAAGCTGGGTGACAATACACAGTCTTGACATACTCCTTTCCCTATTTGGAACCAGTCTGTTGTTCCATGTCCAGTTCTAACTGTTGCTTCCTGACCTGCATGCAGGTTTCTCAAGAGGCAGGTCAGGTGGCCTGGTATTCCCATCTCTTTCAGAATTTTCCAGTTTGTTGTGATCCACACAGTCAAAGGCTTTGGCATAGACAATAAAGCAGAAATAGATGTTTTTCTGGAACTCTTGCTTTTTTGATGATTGAAACAGGAGATGGATGATAAGAATGAATGTCAGCATTCTAGGAATCAGTGAACTAAAATGGACTGGAATGGGTGAATTTGACTGAGATGACCATTATATCTACTACTGTGGGCAAGAATTTCTTAGAAGAAATGGAGTAGCCATCATAGTCAACAAGAGTCTGAAATGCAGTACTTGGATGCATTCTCAAAAATGACAGGATGATCTCTGTTCGTTTCCAAGGCAAACTATTCAATATCATGGTAATCCAAGTCTATGCCCCAACCAGTAATGCTGAAGAAGCTGAAGTTGAATGGTTCTATGAAGACCTACAAGACCTTCTAGAACTAACACCCAAAAGAGATGTCCTTTTCATTATACACCCAAAAAGGATGTTCTTTTCATTATAGGGGACTGGAATGAGAAGATTCCACATGTCAACTAAGCCCGTGTGCCACAACTACTAAGCCCATGCTCTACAGTCAACAACTACTGAGCCCAAGCACTGCAACTACTGAAGCATGCATGCTCTAAGGTTTGAGAGCCACAGTTAATGAGCCCCTGTGCTGCAACTACTAAAGCCTACATGCCCTAGCACCCTCATAGCGCAACTACTGAGCCTTCATGCTACAACTACTGAAGCCCATACCCCTAGACCCTGTGCTCCACAATAAGAAGCCACCACAATGTGAAGCCTGTGCATCGCAACTAGAGAGTAGCCCCCACTCTCTAGAATGAGAGAAAGCCTGTGTGCAGCAATGAAGATCCAGAACAATCAGAAATCAGTAATTAAAAATAATACTTATGGAAAAACAGATGCTTTTGCAATTGGAAATGAGTAAGAGAATTCCCATTGGTATTCAAGAGAATTCTTCCCCGATGAAGGGACATCTGAATAGGGTTCTGACTGATCACCAGGCTTTAGACAGTGGAGAGGGCATTCCAGGCTTGTGGAACAGCTTAGGCAGAACAGCCCAGGCTGGGAAGTGTGGACACATGTTTGAGGTGTGGCAAGCAAGCTAGTTTGTCTGAAATGGAGCTTCTTGTCAGGAAGAGCAGGAGGTTAGGGCAGACTGAAGAGGGCACTGAATGTCAAACTGAGAGGTGAGCCTTTAGCCTATAGGCAAAACAGAGGCTTTGGGGGCAGAACGGGGCAGCAGGATAGATGCCCACTGATGAGAATGATTAACATGGCCAGAGATACACAAGAGGAAGGGACTATGTTAGGCAAGAAGCAGCTACAAAGTTGCAGGCATCCAGGCATATAAAGTGACCTGAATGAGGGTTAGAGAAGGACACTGGGGCGGGGGAAGGGTATATATATATATGGGGCTTCCCTTGTGGCTCAGTTGGTAAAGAATCCGTTTGCAATGCAGGAGACCTGGGTTCAACCCCTGGGTTGGGAAGATCCCCTGAAGAAGGGAAAGGCTTACCCACTCCAGTATTCTGGCCTGGAGAATTCCATGGACTGTATAGTCCATGGGGTCACAAAGAGTCAGACACGACTGAGCGACTTTCACTTCACCTTGCCCTTTGAAAGAAAACTTAAGCTGTTACTAATGTAAAATATGTGTGAGTTATCTGGAGTTGTTTTGGGGATTTTTGTTTGCTTTTGAAACAATATATAACTGAAGGCTGTGCTATACACATTACACTGATGAGGCTTCTCCCAAGTATACATTCTCCCATGTACAGAGACTTCCCTGGTGGTCCAGTGGTTAAGACTTCACCTTCCAAAGCAGGGGGTGTGGGTTCGATCCCTGGTCAGGGAGTTAAGATCCCACATGCCTCATGGCCAGAAAACCAAAACATAAAACAGAAACAATATTGTAACAAATTCGATAAAGACTTTAAAAATGGTTCATATTAAAAAAAAAATCTTAACATGGTGTAACCAGTGTAAAAAAAAAAAAAAAATCTTAAAAATAATAAACTGTCTGATGTTGAATGTGTGACCCACTAACTAAAGCCTTTCCAAATCCATTATATTCACATAGTTTCTTACTTGTTTGAATTCTCTTGTGTTTGATAAGGGAGGCGGTATGATGAAAGCCCACCTCCTCTTAATAGAGCTTCAGTTTGGTGTGTCCTGTCTGCTGTTGAGCAAAATGTGTCCTCTGACCAAAGGTCTTCCCACATTCGTTGCACTCCTAGGATCTCTTTCTAATATGTAATTCAGCATATCCTCTGAGGTTTAGTGGTGTATGTTTTCCAGCTGAAAGCCTTCCTGCATTGGCTGAATTCATAGGTGTTTTTCCCCAGCATGACTTTTCTGATGTTTAATAAGGGAGGCAGTGTGAGCAAAGGCTCTTCCACACTCATTACATTTGTAGGGTTTCTCTCCAGTATGGTGTCTATAATGCTGAGTGAGAGATGAACTCTGGCTGAAGGCTCTCCCACACCTATTACATTTGTAGGGTTTCTCTCCTGTATGAAATCTGTAGTGTACAATGAGAGAGGAACTCTGGCTGAAGGTTCTCCCACATTCTCTGCATTCATAGGGCTTTTCTCCAGTGTGAGTTCTCTGATGTTTAATAAGGGATGAAGTATGACCAAAGGCCCTTCCACATTCATTACATTTGTAGGGTTTCTCTCCTGTATGAAATCTGTAATGTAGAACAAGAGAGGAACTCTGGCTGAAGGCTCTTCCACATTCACTGCATTCATAGGGCTTCTCTCCAGTGTGAGTTCTCTGATGTTTAATAAGGGATGAAATATGACCAAAGGCTCTTCCACATTCACTGCACTCATAGGGCTTTTCTCCAGTGTGACATCTCTGATGGCGCCGAAGTTCTGACTGGAAATGGAACAACTTCCCACATTCATTGCATTTGCAAGATTTCTTCCCTGGTTGAGTTCTCTGAGAGTTACTTCTCCCTGAAATCTGTCTGAATGCTGTATCACATTTATAGTATCCTTCTCCTGTGGGAACACAGTGCTGGTTAATAGGGACTGACCTTAAACCTGATCCGGTCCCCAATTCACTCCATTCATGACCTCTCTTAAGGGTGGGAGGAGATTTGTGAGTGAGTGACATTTCTTTCAGATATCTCTCCTGTTTTTTTGGATGCATCTCTACCTGGTCATCCCAACCACAGGTTGCTTTCAGTTTGGAGGACCTGAGTTCATCTCTAATGTGTTTCTCCACTGATGCTCTCTGCAATAATTCTTCTTTGGAAAGTCCTTGACTTAGCATAGCTTCCTTGGCTTGAGGCCTTCTCTCCCAGTCTGGAAAAAACAAAAAAGACAGGCTGGTATTACCTGTTCTATGTGCCAAGAGGAAGTAAAGTCCTATGATAGATGTAAGATAATTAGCCTTTAAAATAATACCTAAAAGAGGTGTACAGTCTCTTCCAAGAATGGTGTATGTCTGAAGAACATTTTGGAAGTGCCAAGAATAAGATAAGCAGGTAACTGGAGATTAGAAAAACCTGAGAGAACAGTGTTGGGACTCCAGCACACAAGGTAAGGGCTTCCCTGGTGGCTCAGTGGTAAAGAATCAGCCTGAAGTGAAGGAGATGCAGGTTCAATCCCTGGGCAGGAAGGTCCTCTGGAGAAGGAAATGGCAACTCACTCCAGTATTCTTGCCTGGGAAATCCCATGGACAGAGAGGAGCCTTGAGGGCTACAGTCCATGGGGTTGCAGTCGGACATGACTTAGCTACTGAACAACAGTAACACAAGGTAAATCCAAAGACTGTAAAGATGAGAGGAGGATAGGAAGATGCCCTCCACAAAATCTTCCCTCAACACCTCAGTCCACACCACACATTATTATGTATTATGTACATATTATAATATACATACTGTATACATTTAACATCTATTATTGCATGTAACTGTGACAGCAGAATAATTATCCCCCAAAGATGTCCAAGTCCATCTGAACATATTTATATATTCAAATCCCAGGAACATGTAAACATGTTACTTTACATGGCAGAAGAGACTTTGCAGATGTGATTAAGGGCACAGACCCTGAGGCCGGGAGATTATCATGAGTCATTTAGGTGGGCCCAGTCTAATCACATGAGTTCTCAAAATCAGAGACCAGTTCCTGGCTGAGTCAGAACGATGTGGTGTGAGAAAGACTTGACCCATCACTTCTGGCTCTGAAGATGGAGGAAGGGCCCCATGGGCCAAGGAATGTAGCAGTCTTTAGAAGCTGGGAATGCTCCTCAGTTTATAGTCAGCAACAAAACAAGAAACTCAGTCTGATCATTGTCAGGAATTGGTTCTGCCAACAACACAGATGAACAGGAAACAGACTGTCCCCTAGACACTCCAGAAAGGAACTCAGCCATGCTGATATCTTGGTTTTAACAGTGTGAGACCCATACTTGATTCTGAGTTGTGAACTATGAGATAATAAACTTGTGTTGATTAAAGCCACTAAGTTTGTGACAATTTGTTTCAGCAACAATAGAAAGCTAATGTGATAATAGTGACCCTTCTGAAGAGAGAAATGACTGGCAATGCCTAAGCAGGGCTCCCACAGGCTGGATTTTGAGCCAGTAGGTCTTGTGGGGATCCTGAGGATCTGAATGTTTAACAAGCTCCTGTAGAGATTCTGAAACATACCATATTTGTAGAACACTATAAACAGACAGATACTGATGATGAGACTAGATCCAGATGTCAGACCCTTGCCCTCATTCTGGAAGGAAACATGATCAAGAGAGTACCAATACAGAGATCAGCATCTTCCCTGTCTGTCCTCTTCTGGAGTCTTGAGACCCAGCCTGCGCTCTCAGGATTTGAGCCCTGCTTTGGGGAGCTTCAGCTCTGGCCTGAGGCTGATTCTGTTTCAGAGATGGACACGGACACAGACTGTCATCTCCTGCAGTATGCTTGGGCTGCACATGGCAGGCAGGAGAGCTTTGTGTCCAGAATTTTGCCCCAAGGGGTGGAGCCTACCACCCCAAGGTCTCAAGTCACCTAGGAATTCAAAGAGATGCCATCAAGAGCTGGTAAGAAGTGGTCTTTGTTCTTAGAACCACCTCTGTTGTAGTTACAACTTAACCAAGCCTGAAGTGTCCTCACCTTGGTCTTCCTGATGTCATCTGTCAGGATATCCTTGCCAGTAGCCCTTTAATTTCTGGGCTACTTAACTGTTCTGTTTGATCTGCTGCTAACTCTGTTATCCCTGCTGATACAGGACTTAACAACTATTGGTCCTTAGATTCCATCTAACACTGATCATGTGACATCTAGTGATGACACATAGTCCCAAGGACCCTGAAGGGTGGGTAGAGATGGGCAGATGTTTATTTCTTATCCACATTATTCGCAAGAAACAAACAAAGGAAAGATAAACACTAGAGAGGAAAATGAACATCTTTTCATACCAGAAAACATTACGGAAGCCTACAAGTATTCAAAATACTGGAGTGGAGGGCTCTTGGCAAGTGACTTCACCTCCTCAAAGAAAAGGCCTCCTGGCAAGTGACCACACTTTCTCAAAGAAGAGGCCCCTGACCAAGGGTTTAAAGGAACTTTCCAGTCACAGTTGGCCCTTATGACGTGTACTGTTGTTTTGGCCTGACTCTCACCTGAGTGGACACCTGTTGAGATTTCTCTCTCTAAAATACAGGGCTCTTCCCCTTCCTCCAACTGGCAGATCATATATGGTTTGGACACTGGAAACCCTGGTGGTAGAGAAGGAAAAGAATCATGGTATGGGTATAGAAGAGGCCAAGGCTTATGGACAGCCTGCAACTAAGCATGGTGAAGTCTTGAAGCTTCTTACTCTGATCTCGCATACAGCAGGACTTTCCTAGGAACAAGGAGAAATACTGAATCTCCTGGCCCCCAAGAGAAAATAAATGTCTAATTCTGGAATTTCAGGGCAAAAGTCAGCCACCAGGCCCAGACACCCCTAGCTTTTAACACCAAGGAACTAAAGATGGCCTGATGGGCAGGCTCTGGGCCTCGGAGGAGCTGAGCTTACCCAGGGAGGCCAGGTTCTTGAAATTCTCCAGCATCACCTCCCGGTACAGGTCCTTCTGAGCAGGGTCCAACTGCCCCCACTCCCACCAGGTGAATTCCACAGCCACATCCTCAAACGTCATCAGGTCCTGAAACACAGAAGACAGTCTTGCACACTCGGGGAGCACACTCACGGCCCTGGGAGAAGAGGAGACAGGTGTCTGAGTAGAACCTTAGGGTGTACAAGAAGGGATTCCAAGAGTTCCCGGCTATCGCAATGCCAGGTTTTATCATCTGAAAAATATTTTAAGCTGCTCCAGGGACCATGTCATCCTTACTACTCGATATCCCATGCAGTACCCACAGATCTCAACATCAAACTGCTTAGAAATATAATCAGGGCCTCAGGAGAATCAAACGTTTAGAGACACTCCACTTATGTGAGAGAAATATATACAATCCATTTGCTCAGTTTTCGGAATGGCTCATAATTTAGTGACATTTAAATAGAATCAATTAAAAACAAACTGATAAACTCTGCATTCTGAGCATATCATAGTGTCAGTAGTCTTCTAATTAAGTATTTTTGAAACTTGTGGCCTAGGATTTCGGTGACAATTCTTACTAAGGCCAAATAAAATCATCTGGGGCTTGGAATAACGTATCCCATAACAGCTCTGCCAGCACACAGTTCAGTGAGAGTGTGTCAAGTGGCCTTACACTGAATTAGTAAGTCTTCTCTGAGTCTGATTAATATCAATTATCTCCCCAAAAGCCTAATCATTTTTCAGTTCCTGAATGTGCAAGGTTGAGAGTGAGAACCCCAGATCTCAGGGCCTCACAAGGTACAACCATTCTGTGGGTCCCAGCCAGAACTATCCTGTCAGCCTCTATAACAACAATACTCTCAATTGACTTATATTGTACAATAAGCCATAAACTATGAACTAAAAAGCAAATAAGTGAAGGTAGTATAAACTCCTTTTACTTTCCCCTCAAAATGTTTAAAAGTCAAATCCCATTTAGATACTGATTCCACAGAATAAGCCAAACTAATAATTTTATATTAAAGGCAGTCTAAAATAATCAAATGTGGAAAACTCACTACCTTAGGGGCCCAAATGATAGATTGTACTATTTGTGCAAAATATTCATTGGCCCTCCCTACAGAATTGATTTTCCTACCCCACTGACTCAGGTGTAGTCAAGTCATTCACTTTCACATTTGGAATGTGAAGCAAGTGACAAGAGCTACTTATGAGCAAAAGCTTTCACAGAGCAGCTTTCACAGTTGCTGCTCTGAGAATGGCAAATGATCCCAGAGTGAAGATGTGGGGCAAAACCATAGCTTGCATGTAACATGGACAAGAAACAAACCGTTGTTGCTGTAAGCCTCTCAGGATTTGCTGTTGTTATCACAGCATAACTAGCCTCAACTGACTCATTAAAAAAGCTGGTACTCCAGGTGGGGTTCTGCCATAATAAAATAGCCTACAATACGTGATAGTGGCTTCAGGGCCAGGCAGTAGAAAACATTGGCAAAACAGCAACCCATGTAATTTGGTGGTGAACTGTGTGGTAACACTTGATGCAATAACTTGAAAGAGGAACAATGCAAGATGAGCTGGTGCTGTGATGAGACGAGGGAAACATCAGTAGTATGAGCTGGTTGTCACTGGCTACAGTTGACAAAAGTATGACACACACACACAAAAATTAGTCTTAAGAGTTTGCTGATTTGCAAAATAAAAATGTAAGGCAAAGAGAAAGTGTCCAGAGGGACTTCCTTGGCTGTCCAGTGGTTAAGACTCTGGGCTTCCAATTCAGGGGAAGTGGGTTCAATCCCTGGTTGAGGAATTAAGATCCCACATGCCACATGGCATAGCCAAAAAAAAAAAAAAATTTTTTTTTAATGTTTTAAAAGAAGAAGAAAGTGTCCCAGAAATTCCAGGACTTGCAAGGTTGGAGATTTAATGAATTCTCATTTCCAACTGGTCAAAGACAAAATACGTACAGCTTTTGCATAACAAAAGATGATTAAAACCCAGCCTAATGGCAAGACTAAGTCATGAGTGTGATTGTCAGACCTTTTATTTAAGCCTCTTAATAATTTCAGATGGCTCCCAGTAAATCCTCTCAGTGGGACCAAATTTGTCAGAGTGACTAAAAGTAAGGTTTTGCCAGAAGCTCCACAATTAAGTCTAAAGAGAGGGGCATATTTCAATAACAACTGTGGGAAAAGCTATTGATATACGGAGCTAATGGAAGCAAACGCACAAAAAGCTGGTCAGGTGTTTGAGAGTCACACTTAAGGTGCAAGACTTGAAACACCCTTGGGCCTCAAACTACTCAGGATAAAAAGCTGCTTAGCCCTCAAAAAAAGTTTATTCTCCAGTATCATCTTCATATGCGACCAAGGGAGATACTGCAAAATGAAGGAACTTCTGGAGGGCAGAGCCAAGAGCCAAGGAGAACACTGGACTGGGAGCTGCACCCGGACAGCAGAACCAGGACACATGAAAGACCCCCCCAGTCCCAAGGCAGGGTCTTCAGTGCGTCCCCACACTAATCCAGGGAGATAACAAGTGCACAGGGGCCCAGTGTCCCTGGGTAGAGGGCCATGGGGCAAGGAGACCAGCAACAGCCTTGATGGGCTCAGCTTCCTGCAGAGCAGGAACTGGGGCCAGGTCCCTCTGGCAAATGAGCAGGCTCCAGAGAAAAGGAGGCAGAACTCTGCATAGTTCAGGCATTTGAGAGAAACTTAAAGAGAACCCCAACTCACCTGAGGTCTGGCTTTCAGGAATAAGCTGGCTGTTCCCTTGTCTCCTAGGCATCTCTCCGGAGGAAGAGCAGGTTCCTGAGAAGGGAGAACTAGGAAGGTAAAAGGAGCCATGAGGAAGGCTAACCCTCATGAGATTTACAGCTCCCAGACTCCCCAGGCCAGTGTGTCGCCCCCATGGTTTCCGGGGATAAGGCTGGACCTAAGGCAGCTGGGGGACAGGCCACAGGCTGCCTGTCCTCACTGCTGCGTGAGGCCCCCACTTGTCCACAGGCCACAACAAGCTGCAGGTTGCCGGAGGGTGACCACAGTCTGGCCACTCCTATATTAGGCCTTTTGAAACTATAAACATGGAGAAGAGCTTCAAGGAACTTTAAATGTCACCTGAGGGAATAAGACAGGTTAACAAGACAAAATAAGGCCTAGGACAAGACCACATAAAGATATGGGACTTTGCGGAAGTCACACCTCTACCCTTCTCCTTGGGAAGTAGTGCAGAGGCCAGGTCTTCCTGAGAGCTATCCTGAGTGTTCTAAAGCGTCATTAGGTCTCTGAAGCGTCTTTTAAGAGCCCCTTTATTATAAGGCCAGGGCTTCCCAGGTGGATCAGTGCTAAAGAATCTGCCTGCCAATGCAGGAGACTCGGGTTCAACCCCTGGGTCCGGAGAAGGAAATGGCAACCCACTCCAATATCCTTGCCTGGGAAATCCCGAGGACAGGCTCTGCCCGCCACTGGGACTCCCTGCCCCCACCCCATGGTTCTCCTTCTCCTCCTAGACCAGCACTAACTCCCCAGGGGAGTTCCGGCCCGCGGCACCGAGAGCCAAACCTGAAGCTCTGGAGTCCATAGCTGGGGCTAGTCCTTTCACTAGGTCCAAATCTCTGTCATTCGGCGGCGGCCCTGCGATCCTCCCGGGACTCAGGGAGCGGGGAGCGAGCCGGATGACACCGGGCATCCCCACTTCGCGCAGCGACTCCCAGCCGACCCGCAGGACCCAGAGCAGGGCTGTTAAACCCGGATTGGAGTCCCAGCTGAGCGCAGGGCGGCTGCGGCTGTGGCTGCGGGAAGCGATGCTCTATCCCCTCTTGCACTCCCAGGCGCCTCAGGAGACCGGCCGCCGCCTCCTTCTGGAGACCGAACTCTAGGACCCAGATCCCACGGAGACCACCAGGAAATGGCCACAGCCACACCTGAGATCTCGGTGCCCCGCGCTCCTCCAGAATCGCTTCTGGAGAGCTCACAGAGAACCGATCGGCCCTGCAACTCTGCGCCCAGTTCCAGGCCTCCTCAGCCCCTCGCAGGAGGGCAGACGGACAGACACTTCGCACTCTTTCACTGGCTCAGGGCGCAATGCCCATGGCTGGCCTGCGCAGCAGGAGTAGCTGAACCCACAAAGATCCAAGCAACACCCGGTTTCCAGCCCGGCCTCCCGAGACCCGTCCTGAGCCTGCGCGAGAGGAAGGCCGGCACGCTGGGGTCTGCAGAACAAGCGTCGGAGGCGGGTCTGCGGAGGTGGCGGGTGGGGGGCGTCGAACGAGCGGCGCCTGCGCACTGGCGGCTTGGGGGACCTTGGGTGTTCTGCTCTGGCAATTGCAGGCTGGGCAAGTGCGCACCAGCTACCTGGACAGAGGTTTCACTCTGCCCCCCCGCCAGGGGCTGGGAACCGGAAGCAACCCCCGTATTGGAAGTGCCTTTAGTAACTGGGCCCAACAGCCGGGTTTGGAGCAGTTCAACAGAAGCCACTGGAGTTTAAAAAAAAAAAAAAGAATCCTGGCCTAAACCCCGAGCCTGCCAAATAAGAATTTCTAGGAGGCTCTCCGGACATGTGAATTTCTTATAAAGCATCCAGGAGATCCTGACAGTCTGTTCCCCACCTCTCCGTCTTTCTCCCACTGCTCCCCGCCCGCCTCCCCCCAAGATTAGGTTCAGCGAAGGGTGAACTCAAAGAGAGGACTTTGGACTCCTTCCTCCTCTAGAAGCGAGGATCATTTCAGACCTAAAAGAAATAGAGAAATGATCTGGATATTAAAACGATGGTTCTCCGGAGGCACTCTTCAACCAGAGAGGAGACTTTTGAGGACTGAGAGGTTGGTGAAGGAGTCCTTGGGCCTAGAAAAGAAGATAAAGACCTCAAGGGCCCTTGCTGAACCACCTGACTTCGGTGATGACAAAACTGAACTTTAAGTCCCACCCCGATACTCCGGGCAGATTGCGTCCTCCCAGGACCCCCCACCCCTGTTCATCCGCCTGACTAAATCTTCCCATATCGCTTCTGCAAAACCTCCCCTTAAATATGAAGCCTCCCTGATCCTGCACACGCTCAGCCTGGTCGTTAGACCGACTGTCGCCCCTCCTAGCCTGAATAACGGTAACCTGTCTCCGTTGAGGTCGTCTTCCTTTCTTCACTGCCTCGTCTCTAACTATACCCTACAGTTGGGACAAATAACCTATCGAGGCAAAAGGCCTTTTCTCCTTTCTTGCTCTTTTAATGTTTCACCTTTCTGCCAGCACTTCTGGTGACACAGATGGCCAAGATGGTTCAGCAAGTGCCCAGCAAGTAAGCCCTCCTTCTCCGGAGCCAGAGTGAGGAAAAGGGGACAGGGCTGCCTGGGAACCATGGCTGGCACAGAAGTTTCTGTTCTCTTCTATGCTCTGGAACCAAAAAAGGTGAGGGTATGAACACATGAGAAGAGTATCCTCTCATTGGTGGCTGACATAACCAGAAATTGAACTGCTTCAGATGCTACTGATTCTTTGTACTTTTATCCTCTAGTCTATACCTTTACTGGTCCTATACTCTCTGGCTAAGTTGCTTTTTTCTTAAAGAAAAGTAAAAAGGTAATTAATTTGGAAAACTCAGCAGTGGCCACAGGACTGGAAAAGGTCAGTTTTCATTCCAATCTCAAAGAAAGGCAATGCCAAAAATGCTCAAACTACCACACAATTGCACTCATCTCACATGCTAGTAAAGTGATGCTTTAAATTCTCCAAGCCAGGCTTCAGCAATACATGAACCATGAACTTCCAGATGTTCAAACTGGTTTTAGAAAAGGCAGAGGAACCAGAGATCAAATTGCCAACATCTGCTGGATCATTGAAAAAGCAAGAGAGTTCCAGAAAAACATCTATTTCTGCTTTATTGATTATGCCAAAGCCTTTGACTGTGTGGATCACAATAAACTATGGAAAATTCTTCAAGAGATGGGAATACCAGACCACCTGACCTGCCTCTTGAGAAACCTGCATGCAGGTCAGGAAGCAACAGTTAGAACTGGAAATGGAACAACAGACTGGTTCCAAATAGGGAAAGGAGTACATCCACATCAAGGCTGTGTATTGTCACCTGCTTATTTAACTTATATGCAGAGTACATCATGAGAAACTGGGCTAGAGGAAGCACAAGCTGCAATCAAGATTGCCGGGAGAAATATCAATAACCTCAGATATGCAGATGATACCACCCTTATGGCAGAAAGTGAAGAAGAACTAAAGAACCTCTTGGGTGAAAGAGGAAAGTGAAAAAGTTGGCTTAAAGCTCAGCATTCAGAAAACTAAGATCATGGCATCTGGTCCCATCACTTCACGGCAAATAGATGGGGAAACAGCGGAAACAGTGGCTGACTTTATTTTTCTGGGCTCCAAAATCACTGCAGATGGTGATTGCAGCCATGAAATTAAAAGACGCTTACTCCTTGGAAGGAAAGTTATGACCAACCTAGACAGCATATTAAAAAGCAGAGACATTACTTTACCAACAAAGGTCTGTCTAGTCAAGGCTATGGTTTTTCCAGTGGTCATGTATGGATGTGAGAGTTGGACTGTAAAGAAAGTTGAGCGCTGAAGTATTGATGCTTTTGAACTGTGGTTTTGGAGAAGACTCTTGAGAGTCCTTTGGACTGCAAGGAGATCCAACCAGTCAATCCTAAAGGAAATCAGTCCTGAATATTCATTGGAAGGACTGACGCTGAAGTTGAAACTTCAATACTTTGGCCAACTGACTGGAAAAGACGCTGATGCTGGGAAAGATTGAAAGCAGGAGGAGAAGGGGAGGAGAGAGGATGAGATGGTTGGATGGCATCACCGACTGGGTGGACATGAGTCTGAGTAAACTCTGGGAGTTGATGGACAGGGAAGCCTGGTGTGCTGTAGTCCATGGGGTCGCAAAGAGTCGGACTTGACTGGGCGACTGAACTGAACTGAGGATCACTTGCAGATCTTTTCAAACTCTGACTCCTCAGAGGGAGGCCCGGGCATCAATATGTTAAAGCTCGTCAGGTGATTCCGGCATGCAGCTACTGTGAATCCCTACGATGTCTCCAACGAGGGTCCTTCCAGTAGTACCATGGAAGGCAGGCTCCTGTATGCTCAAAATGTCGGGAGTCCGCACTGCTGCCCAATCAAATACACGTATATCCTGGGTTCTTCTCTCTTAAGCAGAAAAATGTGCACATGCACAGCCCCATCCTCGGACCCAAACTCTGCGTCTCTCCTGCCCAAACTTTACAACCAACAGTTAACAAACAACCTGAAGCAGAAACAAGGCCCTTCGGAGGGTCAGAAGACTAGAAGTCCTCAGGAGGGGTGAGTCCCAAGGCTGAGAGAGACATATTTCCTTAGGACGGTCCTCCCATCGGAGGACCGGAGGGACGTGACATCACACATAAGCAGTACTTCCAGGGGGAACACAAGCCTCACAAGCATCCACGACCGGTTGCTTATTCACGATCAAGCTGCCGCCCTAAGCACGTAGGATTCGGTCCAGCGCCGCCAACTCGTCTCACACGGGTACGCTTGCGCAGATCTTTGAGGTCATATTAAAGCGCTCCCACCGCTGAGACTTCTGGGAAATGGAGTCGGCCAAGGCCAGGCTCTGGTCGGGAGCGTGGGCGTCAGAACTCTGCGCAGGCGCACTGCTCTCCCGACCAGAAGAGGCGCCGTCTTCCTGGGTCCCGAGCAGTCTGTGCAGGAGGTGAGAGCTGCGGGTGTGTACTGTTGAGCCGCGGAGAGCGCGCAGCGGCAGAGAGAGTGGGACACTGAGACCCTGGGGGAGGTGCAGTAGGAGCAGAAGGGGTGAAGCGGGCGGAGCCAGCCTGCAGGATGTGTGTGTGTGTGCTGTGCGTGCGGCGACGTCCCTGCTCGGACAGGTGCGGACTAGGAAAGTTGTACCCGCATCCCAGTGTGTGTGTTCCGTGTGGGCACTGTTAGCGGTGGCCTTTCGGCGTGCCCCCTCTATATGTCAGATCCCAGCTCTGGGGTTGGAAGTTTGGAGGCTTCCTTCGCCCCTCCGGTACCTTCTTATCATAACAATTGCTCAATAAACGTGAGTGGAATTGACACTAAATCTAGGGTTCCGCCCACTCCAGTTCCTCTCTTTTCCAAAAAGCGCCTCAGATTGTCTCGTTTAGCTCCCCTCCCTAGACCTCCGTACGAGTGATCAGGGGGCCTTCGTGGGGGAGGTAGGACTAGATGTGGGGGAAAAAAAATACGAAAGAAGTAGCGAAGTGATAGGCAGATTTGAGAAGGAAATGCTTTTTATAAGAGTGAAGCGTCGAGGAATAGTGGGAGACAAGGATGGGGAAAAGCACACTGTGGTCAGGGCATACAGGATCAGGACAAGACACGGTTAGAAGGATGGATTGTATGGGGCGGATCAGGGGTTGACAGGAATAAAGCTAATTTTGGTGCTTTTATTCTAGAGGTCACATTCAGAACTAGAGAGGGGAAGGGACTAGTGTAGGGAGCCAGTCAGGAATGCTTGGTAGTGGTCATATTCCTGAATCAAGCTGTCATGAGCCTGAATTATGATGGTGTCAGTGGTAGGGAAAGATAGAAATGACATTGCAAAAGAAGAGTCCGAAGGACCTGGTGACTAACTAGATTTGGGAGGTAAGAGAGCCAGGAAAGAGTTTGAATTTGGGGCAGCTGGGAAAATAATAAAACATCTGCTGTAAGTGTAAGGGCTTCCTTGTGGCTCAGCAGTAATGAATCTGCCTGCCAACACAGAAGACATAGGTTCAATCCCTGGGTTGGGAAGATCCCCTGGAGGAAGAATTGGCAACCCACTCCAGTATTCTTGCCTGCAGAATCCCATGGACAGAGGAGCCTGGCAGACTATAGTCCATGGCGTCACCAAGATTCAGACACAGCTTATTGACTAAACAACAAGGAGAAATGGAAGGGCAGGGAAAGGAATTGATGTGGGGAACTGCATAGGAATAGATGGTTTTAAGATGCTGACAGAATGCCTAACTCAAAATACATAGTCATTTGGAAATGCAGGATGAGTTTGGAAGAGGGAGTGGGACTAGATTCAAGAAGCATTTCTGTAGAGGTGGAAAATGGAGCATCAGGTGTGGATGGACTTTCTGTGAGACAGCAAGAACACTACACAGTCTGAGCACTGGGCAGCATGAGAAACTTGCCGAAACAGTCAAAAAGCTTCAGAGAAATAAGGAGAAGAGGACTGTTGGAATCAGAGCTCATAAACACCTTGGCATTTTTCAAGCATACAGTTTCAGGTGTGTGTGGGGTGTGTCCGACTTGCTTGTGACCCCATGGACTGCAGCACACCAGGCTTTCCTGTACTTCACTATCTCCCAAAGTTCACTCAAACTCATGTCCACTGAGTCAGTGATATCATCCAACCATCTCACCTTCTGTCACCCCGCTTCTCCTCCTGCCCTCAAGCTTTCTCAGCATCAGGGTTTTTTTTTTCCAGTGAGTCAGTTTTTCTAATCAGGTGGCTAAGGTACTGGAGCTTCAGCTTCAGCATCAGTCCTTCCAATGAATATTCAGGACTGATTTCCTTTAGGATTGACTGGTTGGATCTCCTTGCAGTCCAAAGGACTCTCAAGAGTCTTCTCCAGCACCACAATTTGAAAGCATCAATTCTTCAGCGCTCAGACTTCTTTATGGCCCAACTGTCACAGCCATACATGACTACTGGAAAAAACATAGCTTTGACTATACAGACCTTTGTCGGCAAAGTGATATCTTTCCTTTTTAAATTTGCTGTCTAGGTTTGTGCTTTTCTTGCAAGGGGCAAGCATCTTTTAATTTCATGGCTGCCATCACCACCCAGAGTGATTTTGGAGCCCAAGAAAAGAAAATCTGTCATTGCTTCTGCTTTTTTCATCTTCTGTTTGCCAAGTATCTTAATCAATGTGTAATACTCAAACACACACATATAAAATTGCAGTTTATCCTGTCAATGAACATGCAAGTTGTTTGTAGTTTACCCTAGTGATCTTTTCCCCACTTCAGATTTGTGTTGCCTCTGCAGTCACATATCAAGGTTTCCTACCTACGTGGATGTGTTTGGGGATTTTCTAGTTTATCAGTCTGTTTTTTACGTGGCTATCTTTTCATGAAAATAAATCATTATAACATAGAGATTAAAAAGTGCTGGCTGTTCCTGGGTTCAAATTCTGCCTCAGCCTCTTACAAAGCCTAAATTTCCTAATCTGTAAAATAGTACCCACCTTACAGATTTATGAACACAGAATTCAACTGTTCTTGTAAAGAGTACTTAGCATAGTGCCTGGTAAGTAGCAAAAGTTCAGTAAATTCTAGTTATTACTAATATATCATAAAATATTTTAATATGATAACATTACCATATTAATATGATCATATCAGTGGTATTCCATTGTGTGTATGAACTGGGCCATACACAAAATGCTATCAAATCCTGTATTTTAGAAACTTAAGATATTTCAAGTTTTTGCTCTTCTGGGACTTCCCTGGTGGTCCACTGGTTAAGACTCCACCTTGCAACGCAGGGGACACCAGTTCAGTCCCTGCTTCAGGAAGATTTCACATGCCACGGGGCAACTAAGCCTGTGCACAACTACTGAACCCAAGCTCTAGAGCCCATACTCCACAAGAGTAGCCCCCACTTGCCACAGCTAGAGAAAGCTCATGCACTGCAACCAAGACCCAGTGCAGCCAAAAATAAGTAAATTTTTTTTTTTTTTGCTCTTCTGTAGATTAAATGAGATGACATATAATGCTTAGGACGTTGCCTCACATGGCACTCAGTAAAGGTTAGCGTTAATGATAGTTAATAAGAAGCTTTGCGTATGTTTTCCCTTAGGAAAAACTTCATAAGAGGAAGTTGCTGGGTCAAAAGTATGTGTTTTAAGGCCCCTGATACAAATTACAAATTCTGCAGGCCAGAATACTGGAGTGGGTAGGCTTTCCCTTCTTCAGGGGATCTTCCCAACCCAGGGATCGAACCCAGATCTCCCACATTGCAGGCGGATTCTTTACCAGCTGAGCCACCAGGGAAGCCCTTCTGGTAGGGTCAGAGCCTTATGGAAATCTAAGAATAAATACAGCTAGTCTACATGCAAACTGCGGTCTGGGCTGATGCTGGGGTGAAGTAGGGTTTCAGGGGCCAGGGATTCTTGGGGCTTTGCTTTCAACACTTCACCACCAACATACCTGCCTGTGTTAGTCTATTACAGCCTGTTCTCTACCCCATGCCCCCCACATACTCATGGATTTTGCCTCCTGGTACCTTTGACTCCTCTGACTCTCATGGCTACTTCTGTCTCTCATGATATACTTTCAGCTCATTGCCCACTGGTGGAACTAGGTTCCTTTTATTTTGGGAAAGCCTCTTAGGCTTTGTGTGAATCTTTGTCATTAAACTTTACTTGAGTTAACTGAGTATATCTCAGTTTCTTACATAAAGAGTCTAATTAAGACATAGTCAAATCAAGCATTTGGGGGATTCATGAGTGGGGCGTGGGGATTGTGTGGTCCTGAGAAGGAAGAGGGAAAGGTGTGTCTGAGTACTGTCCTGCAGTCAAGGCAGTGTATTCATTGATCCTTGTTATTCATTCACCCATCTAACCTGTGGTCCTCGCATTTCTTAGTTCATGATCCTGAGGATGGACGTCAACTTTTGAAACCAGACCACATATCAGTCCACGGGTCAGCCTCTGTACCGCCCACCTGTGGCTTAATCAGCATGGCCCCAGTCTTGAGCCTCAGGGTCATGTGGAACAAGCTGTGGCTGCCCCAGGGTTGCTCTGTTAGCACCGGGTGTTGCTGTGAATGGGGTATTTTTCCTCTGAAGAGGCTGTAGGTGTTTCCTTGACAGGAGTTGTCCATATAGCCATTCATAAAACTTCTTATACTTCTTGTCTGGTAATCATGATGAACAATCTGATCTGATCTCAAATCCTCAGTCATGTCTGACTCTTTGCAACCTCATGGACTATAGCCCGCCAGGCTCCTCCGTCCATGGGATTCTCCAGGAAAGAATACTGGAGTGGAGTGCCATTTCCTGCTCCTTCAGGGCATCTTCCCTACCCAGGGGTCAAACCCACATCTCTTACATCTCCTGCACTGACAGGTGGGTTCTTTACCACTAGTGCCACCTGGGAAGCCCCATGATGAACAATATGTAATGTGAATTTATAAAGGCAATATGAGCCTTAATATATTCTCAACTGCCAGGAATAGAACTTTACCTCTAAGATCATGATGAAAACAAGCACCACACTGTATTCTGCACAGCCTTGCACTCCAATTCTGGGATGAGGTGGGCTTGCTCTTGGCCTTGCTTTTCTTTGCTTTCCCTTTGTGTAGGGTATTGAGGATGAGGGTGGGTACGTAACTCAGTGGTGTGTGGAGATTTCTTGCTTCACAGGTCACAAAACTACTAAACAAGTCTGGTCTTTCTCACAGCCTGTTTCTCCTCCCACCTCTCTACCTCATTAGGACTCGGCTCTTCTCCGCAAGGAGAGTGCACTGGAGGGAATGGCTGCTGTGTCTCTGACCAGATGCCAGGTGAGGTAGACTCTTGTGTTTCTGAAACTATTAGGCTCCAGAATGTAACCACTTTTCTTTCTGTCTTGGGGCTTCTCTGCTCAAAGCCACCCAGGTGGAAAAAGGACTCCATAAGGAATGACTTGTGTTGGTATCTTTCAGTGACCCCTTCTTGCCTTGAATATGTGCCCGCTAGCCTGTCACCAGGGACACAGCCTCCATTGCCTTCACTTTTTTTTTGCCTTAAAACTGATGGTAGGGGTCTCATGGGAGGGTCTAGGGAGCAGCAGGCAGTTTCAAGTTCTGATTTCCCTTTAGTACATCCACAAATGGACTGAAAGTAGGCCCCCATATTCCAGGGAGTGTTGGGTTAGGCAGAGAATGTGACACATACTATAAAGCACCCCAGTGAGGTTGAAAGAGTCCTGGAGAGAGAGTTTTTGTGAGGGTAGAGACACACAGCTTACCCCCTTTCTGCCCCAGGGCAGAGTTTTTTTAATTCTGAGCTCTGGCTTAGAACCTCTGCAGACACTCTGGAGACTCATCTGGGTTTTAGACTTGGGGATAAAGATGGAACTCACAGAATCAAAGAACATTAGAGTGAATTGAGAGAAAGCCTAGAGATGATCTAATCAACCCCACTATTTGAAGGATTTGTCCACGCAAACACAGACATAAGGGCTTCCCAGATGGCTCAGTGGTAAAGAATCCGCCTGCCAATGCTGGAGATTTGGGTTCGATCCTTGGGTCGGGAAGATTCCCTGGAGGAGGAAATGGCCACCCACTCCAGTATCCTTGCCTGGAAAATTCCACGGACAGAGGAACCTGGCAGGCTACATTCCATGGGTTACAAAGAGTTGGATGTGACTGAGCACGCACGTATGCAGACTCACATCAAGACAATTGGTGAAATTGGACTAAGTTTATAGATTAAATAATATCACTCCTCTCCTGATTTTTACAATTATACTGTCATTATACAAGAGAAAATCCTTATTTTTACAAAATATACACTGAAACATTAATAAGTAAAAAGACATCATGTTTACAAGTTACTTTAAAGAAGTTTGGAGAAAAGATAGGCAAATGTGTATATTCTGAGACAAAGATAAAACCAGTGTGGAAAATAACATTTGGGGATGCTGGATGAAGGGTCTTTGTTCTATTCTTCCAAGTTTTCTGTAAGTCTGATAAAAGAGCCCCCGATACTCCAAGGCTCAGCTAGAAAGGTAGTGTGGGGTTGTGACCAAAAGTCATGCCTCATGGCTTTATGGCACTTAACCCAAATACTTCAAAACTGTTGTCTTTCCACTCCCATTTCCACTTTTCTTTCCACTCTTCCAGCATCCTCCAAGCTGTTGTCATGTATGACAGTTTTGTCTGGTCCATGTAAGAGAAGGATTATGAATAAGGGAGAACATGATTGTGTTTCCAGGACCCAGTGACATTCGAGGATGTGGCCATAGTTTTCACAGATGAAGAGTGGAGGCATCTGGTCCCTACTCAGAGGGACCTCTACAAGGAGGTGATGCTGGAGAACTACAAGAGCATCGTCTCATTGGGTAAGGAGAGCTTCCCACCAGGAGTAGACCCTGTACTGAATTGATGTGGAGTTGAGAGGCTAATATATTGACACCTCTTCTTCTCCCACCTGAGTTGGAACCCCTGAGAGACAAGACGGAAGAGCAGAGGGATGTGACTTAGCAGTCACAGTGACAGTGGTTTTCTGAATCCTGAACCCCAGCCTGGGACAGGCTTACTCCTTGAGCTGTAAGCAGACTGGACAACCACAGGCCCCCTCACTGAGCAGCCCAGCCCTGCACCATAGAGGGCTCACCACAACGAGAGAAAAGCCTGCACAGCAGTGCAGACCCAGCACAGCCACAAATAAATAAATTTTTTAAATGGTGAGGCAGAGCTGTGCTAATTAATAGTTTAAATTTATTACTATGTGAAAAAAATCAAGTTTACAATTCAGCATTATTTCATTATCCAATTTTTTTAAACCATCTGAGCCACCAGGGAAGCCCTCCAGTTTTAACTTTTGTTTTTTGTTTTTAATTGACAGCCTTCTGCCTAAAATGATCTTTTACATATAAAAAGGTCTGGAGTGTATTACATACAGTGAGTCATGATGGATTTAGAAATTATCAACTTGTAGACATCAAAATAAATCAAATAGAAATGATTTTAGATGGGGTAGCCTTATTTTCCAAATAATGCTCTCCAATAGTTTTTTTTTTCCCCCAAAAAATTGAGATATAATGGTCATTATCCAGTTTTTAACAAAGTGTATCTATAGGTATCTTTCTGTATTAAAGTGAATGGAAAGAAAGAAATTAATACAAAATACAAAAGGTGATTTTTCTTATTGTCTATGCCTCTAGTTTTCCTACAATGAACACAATCCACTTGTTTAAGTAAAATCATACTTAATATGTGTATGTTAGTTGCTCAGTTGTGTCCAAAAATAATTGTACTAAAGCATAAACAATAAGCAAAAATGGGCACCTACATTACACATTCTTATTCAAGGTAATCTTTTTTCATTCTCATCTTCCCTAAGGTAAGGACTCTTCCTGCCATCCTACCAGTGCTAGAGCTAGGAGCATCCCATTCACTTCATGGGGAAGAATAAACACATTAATTCAAATAGAGTCTATTCACTCTGACTAGACGCTACATGTTCCCTTTTAGAACCTCAGTCTTGACCTCCATTCAGAGGTTCCTGCACTTCTGCATACCTGGTGTGCACTTCCTGCCTTTTGCATTTTCTCTCTGAAATACTTGAGGCTGGAATTTGCTTTGGAATCATTGTGTATTTTCATCACATATGACCACCTGGCTTGTTTCTTTCTCTATGAACAGGGCTTCCAATACCTGGACCTGATGTGATTTTTCAGTTGAAGAGAGGGGATGAGCCTTGGCTAGTGGAGTTTCATGGATTTGAGGGGAAAGAAGGTGCAGAGAATGTCTCTTTAGGTAATTGAGTATGAACTGGCAGGAGAGTTTTGTTTTGCTTTGTGGTTGTTATTTAGGTGCATGTGGGAGGGAGTATTGGGTATCATATTTTTCCTCAAATTCACGTCTTCTCCTATATTGTTTATTCTCTGTCACCCCGTTTTCTTTTTTCCCCCTCTACATCTTAAAGTATTGTTCACCTTCATTCACCAAATGTTTCCTTTCTCAGATTTGTCATGTTATCCATTCAAACTTTGATTTTCCTATTCCTTACCATCCCCTTCACTTACCTGACACTCCTAATTAATCCAGCTATGCTCCCAATGGAAATTCTCCTCTTTTTTGAGATTTTTCACTACCAGTTCTATTCCCTGTTTCAGTCCCAGGTCTTGGTTTCTCCCTAGAGTGCAATACTATTTGTGGGAGCAAGCAAAGTGACTGTCATTACTTTTCAGATTTATTACAGCATCCCTCCTTTCTGTGCTAACATTTCCTAACCCAGGAAAGAAACATGCATCTGTATTTTCTATCCATTCCAGATTGGGAGACTAAGCCTGAGTTTCAAGGTGCTTCAGAAGAAGAAAAATCAGAAGGATCATTGAAGGAAAAGCTTGGAAGAAAAGGTTCTCCATCTCCTAAATTTGAAGTTTATGCACTGGATGGCAGGTTGGGAACAGAGAAGGAAAGCCCTACAGTTGAGGCCTGCAAGAAACCCCCTTCTCTGGAGGAAAGCTTGCGGCACAGGGCAACCCCTCCCAAGAAAATTCTCACTAAAGAGAGAGACCAGGAATGCAGCAACTGTGGTAAGACCTTTTTTGACCACTCCTCCCTCATCCGCCATCAGAGGACTCACACTGGTGAGAAGCCCTATGACTGTCCCGAGTGTGGGAAGGCCTTCAGCCACAGGAGCAGTCTCAGTAGACACCTGATGTCGCATACAGGAGAGAGCCCCTACGAGTGCAACGCCTGTGGGAAAGCTTTTTTCGACCGTTCGTCCTTGACTGTACATCAGCGAATTCATACTGGAGAGAAACCCTTCAAATGCAGTGAGTGTGGAAAAGCCTTCTTTGACCGCTCGTCCCTTACCCGCCACCAGAGGATCCACACTGGAGAAAGTCCTTATGAATGTAACCAGTGCGGGAAAGCCTTTAGCCAGAAAAGTATTCTTACGCGACACCAGCTAATCCACACGGGCCGGAAGCCGTATGAATGTAATGAGTGTGGGAAAGCCTTCTATGGGGTCTCGTCACTGAACAGACATCAGAAAGCCCATGCTGGAGAGCCTCGCTACCAGTGCAGTGAGTGTGGGAAGGCTTTCTTTGACCGCTCCTCCCTGACTCAGCACCAGAAGATTCACACTGGAGACAAGCCATATGAATGCAGTGAATGTGGGAAAGCCTTCAGCCAGAGGTGCCGGCTCACGCGACACCAGAGAGTTCACACAGGAGAGAAGCCGTTTGAATGCAGTGTGTGTGGGAAAGTCTTCAGTTCTAAATCATCAGTTATTCAGCATCAACGGCGTTATGCCAAACAGGGAATAGACTGAGTGGAGTGAAAGCTTTAGTCCAAGGACCTCCATGAAAACTCAAGACCCCTCTTAAATCCATCACCTGGTCATCACACCTATGCTGGCTACCCCCTCCTTTTTCTGCCTCTCTGCACCCACAGTGTTTGAAGGAACACTGTCCACCCACTGTGTTACAGAGTTGATGTGGGATGCCAGAAATTAGAATGTGACTTTAAAGAGTCAACATCCTGAAGACATTTGTCAGACACTAGGGACAAAGGTTAGGTGGCAATCCTCAGACAAACCTCTTGTCCGAAGCCCCAGGCATCAGTGCACTTTATGTAACTGGAGGCCACAGCTGGACAGGGAAGGCACACTTATGTCAGAGCAGCACTGTTGTTTCCAGAAGTTCTTTTTTTATAGCCGTTAGTCCCTCTCTCTCTCTCGGAGGATTTTGGGCACTGACCTTGTCCTGTTGTGTGCCAGCATCTAGATCTCTTAATACTACTACTAGTAGCTAGCACTTATTGAGCGCTTATTATGGCGTAAGCACTCAGCTGAGAGTTTTGCAAGGAGTAAATCATTTGGTCCTTTCAACAACCCTCTGAAGTAGGTACTGTTACTCCCCACAATTTACAGATGAGCAAACTGAAGTTTAAAGAGATTAAATAACTTGTCCAACGTAACGGCTAGTACAAGGAAAGTCAGGTCTTGAATACAGGGCTCCCTTCAAAATCTCTTTACCATGAGGCTATAAGGTTTGCTTTATAATTTATGTATGTGTATTATCTGCTAAACTAGATTGTACACAGAGGCCTGACTTACATGTCTTTGTATCTCACACAGTGCCTTGCAAATAGGTGCTCAATAAATATTTATCTGAATTAATAACATTTTGACTTACCAAGTTCTATTTAAAACACCTCTTAGCGTCACAGCCTTTCTCTGAATTTCAGTCTCACCTGTACTTTTGTCATCTTGGGCTTCTATTACTGTAGTAGTCACTCCCTGATCTGAATTCTTTCCTCCTCTTTATTGAGGAGGGGGCTATCAAGCTATGGCCCAATAACAGACAAACCCCAAATAAACAAAGATTCATTTCTCACATAAAATCAGATGAGTCAGTCTTTCTTCCTCACCCTCATCATTTAGAATATGTTGCCTCCAATGTCATCATGGGAGACATTTTGGGATATTTTTAAGGGCCATCACTTATAAATTGGAACCCAGCACCAAAAGGCTAGAAGGTCAACAGGCACCTCAGTAATTGGTTAATATCAACAGCCCCTGTCACAAGTTACATTTTTCCATATCACTGTTAGGTCAGCCTTTCCAAGTGACCCCCTTCCTGCCCACCATTGCCTTATTCAAGGCCTAAAATAGCTCCCTGTTTAATGAAGGTGTCTCTAAATATTTAAGTCTGCCCTGACATGACCCTGCATTACTCAACTTGAAGCCCTGACTCCCCAGATCCTTCTGTTCCCTGTTGTTTAGTCACTGAGTCATGTCTGACTCTTTTGACCCCATGGACTGTAGCCCACCAGGCTCCTCTGTCCATGGGATTTCCCAGGCAAGAATACTGGACTGGGTTGCCACTTCCTTCTACAGAGGGTCTTTCCAACCAAGATCTTGAACCCATGTCTCCTGCACTGCAGGGTGAGTCTTTACCACTGAGCCACCAGGAAGCTATATTTCCTGGGCCCTGCCCTATATTTTTATTTTCTTGAAGGTGAGGCACCAGGCAACTTTGATTCCAGGCATCTGCATTCCCTTTCTGTTTACTCAAGGTGAAGCCCAGAAGACCTGATTCTGAAAGACTGTCTGGAATGTAGCTACCCTGCATGAACCCTAATGGACCAAGATCCATTTCTCCCTGGGAGTTGAAATCTAGTTCAAGAAACTGGATTGCCAAACAGACCCTTCCCTAATCTACTCAACCCTACTGGTCTACCTGTCTTAAAGCAGAGGAACAGCAGAGAAGGTTTTTCACATGTCGACTTTCAAAGCAACCTGAGTTAAAACCAGAGTGCAGAATCTGTTGGAGTGGATAATATGTGCTATTATTTAATAATGTCAAGTAGAAAATAAAAGGAACTACTGCCAAACTTTTCACTGATGACTGACTCTGAGAGTTCTGAATCTTTATTGCCTTATTTTTTGCCTTATCTTTATTACCTTCTGAATGTTATTGCCTTAAAAGTAAGTTGAAGGTCCAGTATTTCCCTAAGATGCTCTGCCATTGTCAGCAAGATTAGACAAGAATGAATTCAGAATTCTAATCGACATTTGGGTAAAGTGATAATTGAAACAGAGTGGGAACATAAATTCAGCAGTTCTCCTTTTGTTACCTTTTAAAACTTGGAGATGTGCAGAGCATTTTTAAAAGGTGAAGTACCTTTCCATCTCCTGCCAACAATTCTGAGGAAAGGGCCATTTAACTCTTAACTGATACCTGCCAGTAGGACATGGAGTAGTGGAGGCTTTCCATTTTGAGGTTTTAGCTTCACCAGATGGCCACTAATAAGATCAAATCTTGGAATCAGAAATTGGCATTCTTAGGATATAAGGCAAAAGACTTGGTAGTGTTTGTAGGGTTTTACCCTAAGATTTTAAAAGTGGTTTTGAAGAAAGGAAATAATTTCTCTGGTGTTTAAGTAAGCCCTAAGTTTTAAGAGAGAACTGAAAACTTAACCATACAGATTACCAGAAGCACTCCAGGAATCAACGCTTCAGAGAAAAAGGATCAACTCTGAGATGAGACGAACTCTGAGATGAATTGAATATGATAGAGCAAACCTGTGCAGCAAAGCCTGGGGCAGATAAGTGGTGGGACTACTAATCCCAGAAATTTATCTGGGATGCCAGGATGGCCAGGTTGGCCAGCTTCTGAGCTCTGCAGCACTCACCCCCTCACTCATCCCCAGGCCTGTGCCACTAAGAGTACATTAACCCCCACAACTCACATGAATAACCAGAGGAGAGGAGGAGCTGGGGAGCAAGGTTACCAGGTGCCAGTCACTAGGTAACATGCTGATAAAGCCAGAATCGTGATTCCTCAAGAAGTCGAAGAGAAAAACGGCTGTGGACGTTAAATTCCTAAGTGGTCTCTGCTACTGAGGCGGGACTTCTATGGTAAAAAAGCAGAAAGTAGTTGAAGTGGCCCATGTTGAGCTGAGGTGATCCTTTCCAGTTTTTCCCTCTTCCATGGTGGTTCACTGGTTCCCTGTTTACCTCTCTTAATATCAACTTTCACGTCAAAGTTACTGGCCTTTGATGGCACTGGAGCTTCTTAAGGAAGACAGGGATGCTTTCCTGGAAGGATGTTGTGCTAAACACAAAGACAGACTGGAAGGCAACAGTGATCCTCAAATTTAAATTTAGGAAATCTAATAAATTTAGGAGAACTCAAGGTCAATCCACCCTTAAGACAATGGGGACTCACTGGGGACCAATGGGTTTTTATACCAAGAGATTTAAACTCCACTCTGCTGTTTTGTGAGACCAAGATATAATTTTTGAGATTCTACTTTTCCTTATTCCAAGGTGCTGTCTGGTTACTTAGAGTAATCTCTGTCTCCACCCCACCCCCACCCCGAGCCGCAATGGTGTGGAGGCGCTGTAGACAGGAAGCGACGGAGCGGAGTGAACAGCCCTTGGGATGCGGACGCCTACCCTCCGAGGGAGCACAGTAGCCAGAGAGAAATCCTGGTGGGTGGCGCCGCCCTCTGCCAGTTACAGTTGCGGAGAGTGAGTGTCCCTCTCGAGGCTGGTTTTGGCTCGGCAGAGCACCTCCGGGGTCGGAGCCCAGAGTAGACACTGAGGAAGCGGCCGCACCTGTGCGTCCAGGAAGGAGCGCGCCGAAGGACTGAGCACCTCTAGGGACCCAGCAGAGCCCCCAGCACAGAAAGTAGCCTGGCCAGCCGCCCGCGGGGTCCTCTGGGAAGCAGCATCCGGTGATGCGCGCCGCGCCCTGCGGAGGATTCTGGGAATCGTAGTTCAGCAGCGAGTCCGGGCCGGCGCGACTCAGCCCCGCAGGCTCCTAGATGCCTTTGTCGCCCGCCAAGCCTACTCAGTGGTGTTCATGAGGTCGAGCCTAGGGTCCAGGAGGATTGAGTGCGTGTTCTCTTGAGTCTGAGTGCCCCGAAGGAGGGCCGGGGAGGGCCCCCGGGTGGAGGGCGCCGAGCTGCCCAGCGAGGGTCGCGAGAGCGTTCCCGGGCCTCTAGGTGGGCCGGCGCGGTGGACCCCCGGCCCCTCGCGCGTTCGCCTCTCCCTTTTCCCGCAGTCGTCACCGGCGGTAGCGCGGAGGGAGTCAGCATGGAGCCGAAGCGCAGAGGTGAGGATTTCAGAGGGATGCCGCCTGCTGGAGAGAAAAAAGGAGAAAGGCTGCCCTCTGGCTGGGGCAGGCTCAGGAAGAACACACATAACGTCTCCTACTAGTTGATCTCACGTTGGGGTTTAAGGGGAGCCCCCGACCTGCATTGCCCTGCTGGTCTTTCGGGTGCCCTGCCGTCTCTGAGTTGATGTATGCCTTCTTTGCCCACGAAATCGACAGATCTGAACATTTGGCTTTTTGATAATGACATTTGTTCTCACAGGAGCCCCATAAGGCTGTTGTAGAGGAAGGAGAATATCCAAATAGACCCATTTGGCAGATGGGGAAAGTGAGGATTTGAGAAGTCACAGGATTTGTTTAGTGCCCTGGATCCCCGCCCCCCCCGCCCCCCCACGGCCCATTGCTTTTCTGAGAAGGCCAGTATTCAAAAAGAATTTAACTACTCTTTCATCCTGTGAACCTGGACCAGAACAGGAATGACTCATTAAGAGGCAGAGATTGACATAAGCGGGACTTCGCGTTTATTTTGACTGTCACTCAGCAGATAAGAGATATAAATAAACATGTCTTTAAGTGTCCAGGATCTTCCAGCAGTGTTCTGCTGGAATTTAAGGGCAGAGTAGCGTAGGAGATCCCTGAGGCAGCCATGGTCATGGCTGTCTTGCTTCAGAGATGTTGTGGAATTGTCCCTTGGTTCCCTGTGTTGACTCTTCCTAGGTAACAAGTCGTTGTGTTTGGCAGTTTCTGGGAGTTTACTGCAAACAAGAGTAGTCACCCTGGTTCCTGTATCTATTTATAGGGTCACTTTCTGAGGACTCAGACCTTCCTCAGGCTGGAAACCCCAAAGAAAATGGCCTGACCACTGTGCTGCTGACCCCTGCATCCCAGGTGGGTTTAAATTTCTTTTTTTTTTTTTTTCTGTTCTCGGGACATGAATATGGTTTCCAGCATTGTTATGGATTTGCTCAGCCCTGATTCCTAGCCCACTGTCTTTATCCTGATAAACTGATGAATGATGAACCTGATAGTCATTGCTCCTGTCTTATGCAGAATTTTGCCTCCTGGCATGACTTCTCCATCTGCTTAGTACAAGATGTGCACAAGCTCTTCTGTGTTGTAATTGGCCTGCTGGTGAGATGCAAAGGAGTAAAAGCCATTTGCCTCTGCCTGGTGAAGTTTACTGAGGAAACAAGGTATAGATAAGGAAGATCAGTGGTCAGGGATGATCCCACGTGCCTTGGGGCAACTAAGCCCTCGCACTGCAACTAATGAGCCCTCAGGCCACAACTACCGAAGCCTGCACACCCTGGAGCCCGCGCTCTGCAACAGGAGAAGTGACCACAGTGAGACGCCCTCTCGCTGCAACTAGAGAGTACCCCTCACCGAACACGATTAGAGAAAGCCTGCGTGCAGCAACAAAGACCTAGCACAACCAAAAAAATAAAACATAATTAAACAGCAAGAAGAAATATATTTTTCTAAATGCAGAGAAATTTTAAATACTGAAATTACTAGTAGAACAAAACAGTTAAAAATAAATTCATCAATTACAAAAAAAATTCACTTCTGACCACAGACTATACAGTTACCTTGTAAGAGTGGTGACCACCGAAAGAACATTATTTCCTTTCATTAGTTGTGTATAAGGGTTTAATTCTTGACTGTAAGACAGTAAGATTTTTAATTAAAGAAACTTTTCAAAATCAAAAAAGAATAGAAAGAAATTACTAGTACCGACAAGTCATCATAGGTCTTGAAGAGCTTTTCCATCCTCTAGAGTATTTAGGGGGGGAAGTGTTGGCATAAAAGCTGCATTTTGAAAGATTAGAGAGTACATAGATGGAAAATAGAATATAGGAATATTCCAAGAGAGAGAACAGCTTTGGAAAAAAGTCTCCAAGTGATGAGAGAGTCAGAGATTTTCAGAGGAAATGTGTGTCACTGTGGAGTGAGCTGGATGGAGTATGGTGAGAGAAGCGTATGCCTATTGTAGCCAGACCACAGGAAAGTCTACACAGGATCTTTTTTTAACTTTTCATTTATTTTTTGAAATTTATGCTTGGCTGTGCTGGGTCTTTGTCGCTGTGCTCGGGCCTTCTCTAGTTGCCACAGTGGAGGCCACTCTTTGCTGTGGCGCACGGGCTTCTCATTGTGGTGGCTGCTCTTGTTGCAGAGCACGGGCTCTAGGTGTGTGGGCTTCAGTAGTTATGGCTCAGGGGCTCGGTAGTGGCGGTGCACGGGCTTAGTTGCTCCTTGGTATGTGGAATCTTCCTGAATCAGGTATCAAATCCGTGTCCCCTGCATCGGCAGGCAGATTCTTAACCACTGGAAAGGGTTAACCACCCTTCGTAACCACCAGGGAAGTCCCACACAGGATCTTATTGCAAAGACAGATAAGACCCCATGAAAGTTTTTAGAGTCCCAGCAAGACAAAACATGCCATGACTGATTAAGGAGAGATGAGTCTAGGTGCCCTGAAGGATCTGGTCCAGGACCCTGGGAGAACAGCAGACCTTGTGGTAAACGCACTGGGACTGCCCGTCATCGTCAGACCTGCCTCACAGCATCCAGGTGCTGACAGTTTATGCAGAACTCTGAGAGGAAACACCAGTACTGCTTCTGACCTGAATGAGGAGGAGAAGTAGGTGACAGAGGATGAGATGGTTGGGTGGCATCACCAACTCAATGGACGTGAGTTTGAGCAAACTCCAGCAGACTGTGAAGCACAGGGAAGCCTGGTGTGCTGCAGTCCATGGGTTGCAAAGAGTCAGACACAACTGAGAGACTGAACAACAACAGCTTTCAGAGGAAAGAGGGGCGCTCTACTGTCCACTGGACGGTGCGTGATTGGTTTACTTGCCCTCCAGGCCCCGCACAGGCGCCCTGAGCAGCAGCCCCCTCCATGAATGAGTCTGATTGCTGAGGTTTTCTCAGAACTGAAGCCCGAAAGGAAGTGCTAGGTAGTCTGTCTCTGCTGCCTTGCTTGTAAAGAAAAGACACTGTACAAATTATATTGCCTGTGCTGAGCACGCCTGAGGCATATGACTTTAAGGGACCCTAACTCAAAAAGGGAAGTGATTTCATTGTTCAAGTATTAGAAAAAAGTTAACTTATTTTGAGCAGAGAATATTCAAGTAGGTAGCTCTTTTAACTTTATTTTATTATGTGAATTACTTAACCAGTTGGTTTTGGAGCATACATATGTGTGTGTGTAGTCCTAATTGGGGCTTAAAATGCTGTTTTATAAATAAATCTATATGTGTAGCAAACATCTTAATTTTTTTTAATATATACCCACTGAACAAACTTTTTAGCCAGTCCAATACATTTATATTCAAGGGGCTATGGCAAAAGTGGTGTTTCAAAGAAAGCCATAACTGGTTCATTTGCTAGCATCCCAGGGACTGGTCTGTTTCAATGTGTCTCCTTTAACTTGAAGTTGTATAGAGAAAAGTTTTAATAGAATTAGAAAAATTATGAGACTTTTGTTTTATCATTCATGAACAGATTCAGCTATAGATTCAAAGGAACATTACCCACCCTGCTCACTCTCCCTACATTTGACTGAACAATCTAAACTTTTTGCCTGTCACCTAGGTCAAGGGAAGGTAAAGTAAACACTTCTGCAGTGTTTTCAACACTTGATAAACTTCCGTTCCCCTCCCACCTCTGTCCCCATGGCACACTTTCATAGAACACCCCATTTAAACTTGTTTCTATTCATTCTTGTTCAAAGGTTCCTCCTTTGAACTCGTTACAAATATCTAGTGTTCCTGCTCTGTGCCAGAGAGAGGGCTGCTTCATTGAGGCAAATTAAACCTGGTCTCCGCTGCCGTGGAGATTAGTGTCTAATGGGGACAGACAGATGTTCATCACAAAGTCTTCTCACCGTGTGCATAACCCAGGAAAAGGGAAAACCCATGGTGCTACAACCTAGAGAGTCAGGGAAGGCTTCCCTGAGCTGAAAGCCAAAGTGTGAGCAGGATCAAAATCGCTGAAAGGGGGACTTCCCTGGTGATCCAGTGGTTAAGACTCCATGCTTCCAATGCAAGGGGCACTGGTTCGATCCCTGGTAGGGAAACTAAGATCCCCCATGCCACATGGCATAGCAAAAAAATTTTAAAAATAAATACAGTGTTTTTAAAAAACAGCTGAAAGGATGGGGCAAAGGGGGAACTTTCAGGAACAGGAAGCAACGTGTATAAAGGGGCAGAAGTAGTTGTGGCCCACATTTCAGGCAGCCACCAGCTGCCTGGGGCACAGAGAATACAGGAGGAGTGGAGTGAGATGGGATAGAGAGTAGATGGTGGGGGTGGGTGGCAGAGTAGTCAGACTGATTGGGGAGAAATGGCAAAAACACTTTGGGAACTCATAATAATTGGGGCTTAAAATGCTGTTTTATAAATAAATCTATATACTGCAACATGTGTAGCAAACATCCTGATTTTTTTGTAAATATATTGGACTGATTATATTGTCAAAGGAAAACTAGAGGGAAAAGTAATTCCTATTTGTTGAATCTCTTGTATTTTTAAACCCTACCATAAACAAAGTGCTTAATTTATATTTCCTCTACTCTCCCATGTCTAAATAGTAAGGATTTCTATAGTTCTATCATTTAACTTGTTGATACATAAACTAGGAACTTGGTATCCTTGGATTTTACCCTGAAGATGTTCCTTCCCAGATGCAGGTTATATTCAATTCTGGTGCATGGCGGTCAGGAGCGAGTCTGTGGTTGTAAATACATCAGTGTTGGAATGGTAGAGGTCATTTTGCCTAACCTTCCTATTCTCCCTGTCTTCCTTCTCCTATGCCATCTTCTTGAGTCCTGCCCAGAGGCTTCTGGTAGGAGGTCCCTTGGTGAGCACTGATGTGGTTGGTTTTCAGGGATCGATGATCAGGGACATGGCCGAGGCTGTCACCCAGTGGGAACAGCTGAACCCTCCGCAGGGAGGCGAGCCTGAGAAGCCTAGGAATCTGGTCTTGCTCGGTAAGCAGCACTCCCACCCCCACCCCCACCCTGCGAAATTACTCAATGTGGTACCCTGACTTCCTCAGTTCCTAGGAGCTCTGAGGTTCTTAGATGCAATGATTCCTAATCCCGGTATAAGGCAGGTATCTTCTGCTCTTTGCTTCTAAACACAGGCTTAACACTTCTAGAATCAGAAATGAACACCTTTTAAAAACTGTGTTTGCCAAGGCAGTAGCCATCCTTCTTCCCTATTTCCTGACTGAGGATGCTGAGACAAAGTTCTAGGAGAAACACCTCTTAAGAAATGGGTGTGGAGAAGAAATGACAACCCACTCCAGTATTCTTGCCTGGGAAATCCCATTGACACAGGAGCCTGGTGGGCTGCAGTCTATGGGGTCGCAAAGAGTTGGACACTTGGCAACTAAACAACAGCAAACACTGTCAAAGCAGATTGTGATTTGGGAAGTATTTCTTCATGAAAATGGTACATAAAATGGAGAGTGAAGTGACCTAGAAATATGGAATGTAGAGTTTTATAAGAAATTTGTATAGAATAATAGTTGCAAATATTCAAATAATAAATCTGTGGCTAAAGGGGAAAAAAAAGGAAATGGGTGCTTATTTTTTTAATAGGGAGAGGTGAAAACAAGTGATTCACTGGTTCTGAACTCAAGTAGACCACATATCAATCTTCCTAACTTCTTCAGAGAAATCCTGTCTTATCCTGTTCTCTCTGACAAGCAAGTCACTCACACTGAACATATACACTGAGACTCCTTTTTTTTTCCCTGTAAACAGGGCTTCCAATTTCCAAGCCTGATGTAATTTCTCAGTTGGAGAGTGGGGAGACGCTGGAAAGAAAAGTCTCAAAAGCACCTAATCCAGGTGAGTGACTGTTGGAAACCATGAACAGAAAACCCAGATGGGAACAGCATCTTAGAAATGCTTGATTTTGCTAGACCCAAGGAAAGGTTAAAGTGCCATTCTCCTGGGCCTCATTGTATCTCTGTGGATGATGATCTGTTGTAAAGTCATAGGTTTATTTTTTGGAAAGCAAATACTTTCCATCCTTTCAAATCAGTTCTCTTCTCCAAATAAGGTGAAGTGAAATCAACTCTTAAATATTTATTAATAGTTTGGGTGCAAGGCTCTAAACCATGCTATTTAATATATGCTATTTTATTAATATCTCTTTAGGATAAGGTGACTTTTTGTCTCAGACCAGTGACCATAAATTGGTCTCTGAGTCTTCCCATGCCTTACTGTCTATCTAAACGGGGGCAGCATAGCATAGTGGTTAACAGTGCAGACTTTGGAACCACTTTTCCTGGATTCAAAGCCAATTTGAATTACTTATCAGCTCTAGTGAAGTATCGATTTGTTTGTTTAGTCAATAGGTTGTATCGAGCTCTTTTGCCACCCATGGACTATAGCCTGCCAGTCTTCTCTGTCCATGGGGGATTTCTGGACAAGAATACTGGAGTGGGTTGCCATTTCCTTCTCCAGGGGATCTTTCCAACCCAGGGAGTGAACCCATGTCTCCTGCATTGGCAGGTAGATTCTTTGCCATCTAAGCCATCTGGGAATTATCCATTCTGTGACTCAAATTTCCCAACAGTAAAATGGGGAATATGTAAAATGCAGATAACAATAGCTTTAACTCATGGGGTGGTTGTCAGGATCGAATGAAATAGTCTAAGAGAAATGCTTAGAACAGTACCTGGCTCTATGCTAAGCAAATGATAACTAAGGATTAAGTCCTGCTAACTTTTTGAAAGATTTGAGCCTATCACTTCTGTCAAACTGGATGCTGTAATAGACCACCAGCTAATTATACTTTCTTTAATTTTTAATTATATTTTCTTATCCTTGTCTACTTAGGCAGCATATTACTGCCAGATTCCCCACTGTGAGCTACTTAACTCTTCCAGTTCCGTATTCCTCTTCTGCCCTCAAGACCTTTGCTAACCTACCTGCCTAGTCATTGTACCTTCTCTCTTCAGCTTGAACCCTTAACACCAGACAGGCAAGTCTCTGACTACCCTGCACTAACCATGTGTTCTCTATGAATGTTTGGGCCTTTAGTTCTTCCACTCCCCTTAGCCAAAAGTCCGTTTGCCTTTAACCTGTTTCCACCAACTTGTCATTATAATCCCAGCACTTCCCTGATTATATGTTATTGAGAACATTGTATTGTATTGATTCATGTCATGTAAAGTCTTGGTTGGAATGGATACTAATGACCATTTAAGCCTGGAATAGTTAAACATTGCTAGTGGTGCAGCTTTCCCCATCCCCTCCCCCAAACTCTTACTAAGAAGTCTAGAATTTGAGGCCTAGTCTGGACCAAACTGAGTCTGTGAGGGGTTTGAAATTCTCCTCCCCATACATTGCTCATTTTTTGAAAAAACTTGGTTCTGGCTTACTCTTTCCAGTGTTTTCAGTGTGGAGTGATCAGAGCTGCTAAGTTGCCTTTCAGTTACTAATTTAATTTGTAGATCTGGACTACCTTGAATGCTAGCTTCTAGGATTTTGTGTCACACTCTGAGACAGCGGAACCAACAAAGGTTTTTGTGTTAAGAGGTATGGTTTTAGAAGTTCAGCCTGCTAGCAGTGATTGGGACATACTAGAATAAGAAAAGATTGGTGGTAAGGTCAGCTGACAATGGACATTTTCAGAACATGATGCTCTGATAAGGTTGTGACAGTGGGCAGTCCTTGGCAGACCATCCCTCTCTGATCCCCCCAGTCTCCACCAGACCATGTTTGTTATCTGCTGTTCCCCCCATCACCTCTGTTTAGTCTTGTTCTATTACTCTTTCTCATTTCCTCCCATGCTAGACACGGGACTGTTGAGTACCTGCTCACCTCTCCCTTTATGCCTCTGCACCCCTTCGCCCAGTCATCTTTCTTTTCTCATGCTCACTCAAGGTTGCAAGGCTATTTGTGGGAATTTCCAAGCTCCTCTGTTCCCTGTAAGCATTTTTTGTTTCTTTCATTATTTTCCTTTCACAGCAATTATTTTTCTCCCAGTGTAAGAAATTATAACATTGTAGTTTTGTTTATTTCAGACTGGGGTACAGAACCAGAGAGCAAGGAGGTAGCCCCAGAGCAGGACATTTCTGAAGAAGAATCAACCCCTGGGGTGTTAGTAGAGAGATTTCCAAAGGAAAGTTCCAGTGAATGTGAAGATTCTTTAAAGAATCAGCAGGAAAACCATGAGAAACGTTTAATACAAGAGGTTGGCCCTCAGACGAAACCTTCTGGGGAGAGAAGCTACCAGTGTGATGAATTTGGAAGAAATTTTAGTCGGAGGTCATTACTTGTCCAACAGCAAGGAGAGAGCCGACACAGCCGTGATTCATTTAAAAAGAACTTGAAGCAAAGTTCAGATCTAATGAAACATGAGAAAATCTGTGCAGGAAAGAAACCTTGGAAGTGTAATGAGTGTGAGAAGGCCTTTAGTTATTACTCAGCGTTTGTCTTGCATCAGCGAATTCACACAGGAGAAAAACCCTATGAATGTAATGAATGCGGCAAAGCCTTCAGTCAGAGCATACACCTGACTCTGCACCAGAGGATTCACACGGGAGAGAAACCTTACAGATGTCACGAATGTGGGAAAGCCTTCAGTCACCGCTCAGCCCTTATTAGGCACCATATAATTCATACTGGGGAGAAACCTTATGAATGCAATGAATGTGGGAAGGCCTTCAATCAGAGTTCATACCTCACTCAACATCAGCGAATTCATACTGGAGAGAAACCTTACGAGTGTAATGAATGTGGGAAGGCCTTCAGCCAAAGCACATTCCTTACCCAGCATCAGGTCATCCACACTGGAGAGAAACCCTATAAGTGTAATGAGTGTGGAAAAGCTTTTAGTGATCGCTCAGGCCTCATTCAGCACCAGAGAACTCATACCGGGGAGAGGCCTTATGAGTGTAACGAATGTGGGAAGGCCTTTGGCTACTGCTCAGCCCTGACTCAGCACCAGAGAACTCACACGGGGGAGAAACCCTACAAGTGCAACGACTGTGCCAAAGCCTTCAGTGACCGTTCAGCCCTTATCCGTCATCAGAGAACACACACTGGAGAGAAACCTTACAAGTGTAAGGACTGTGGAAAAGCCTTCAGCCAGAGCTCATCTCTTACAAAGCATCAGAAAACTCACACTGGAGAAAAACCCTATAAGTGTAAGGAATGTGGTAAGGCTTTCAGCCAGAGTTCATCCCTTTCTCAACATCAGAAAACTCATTCTGGAGGGAAAATCAGGGAATATGGAAAAGCCTTTAGTGAGCATTCAGCCTTCAACCAGCAAAAGAGAATTGATACTGGATAAAAGCAATGTAAATGCAATACATTCAGAACATCCTTACTGAACAATTACTATAATGCTGTGAGGGCTACAAAGGAATTAAGACTATGTTACAAAAGAGATTTAATTGAGAAGTCATTGGTGATATGGGACATAGCTTACTCAGAATGTGAGAGAAGAGTTTTGCATTTTTTAAAAATATCCTAACAGAGGACACTGTGGATCTCCCTAGGGAGAGAGGAGAATTATTTCCAACACCCTGATGTGTATGTACGCTGCTAAATCCTTGCACAGGAAACAGGGTGTGCCATGATGGAAAGAGGACATCTTGACTGAGCTAGATGGTCTCATAATGCTAAGGGGATGACATTTTAAAGGGATAAGTGGTCCTTTTAGGCAAATTGAAGGGGTAGAAATCAGAGGTTGGCAATTTGCATTATCTGTCCAGAGTTGAGAGTGGTGGTGGAAGAGACGTTGTCCTTGGTCTTAAATAAAAGAATTTAAGTTGTAAATTAAATTTACTAAGTTGCTAAGTCGTGTCTAACTTTTTGCAACCCCGTGGACAGTAGCCTGCCAGGCTCCTCTGCACATGGGATTTCCCAGGCAAGAATACTGGAGTGGGTTGCCATTTCCTTCTCTGGGGGATCTCCCGGCCCAGGGATCAAACCTGCGTCTCCTGCATTGGGAGGCAGATTCTTTTACTGCTGAGCCACCTGGGAAGCCCTATCTAATATATAGTCAGTTTTATTTCATCCACAGTTATCCCAAAATGTCATTTATAGCTCCACCATCCGTTTTCAATCAATGATAACACATTGCATTTTCTTTGCCCTACATCTGTAGGCTGCTTCAGTCTAGAATGATCTTTCAACCTCTTTTTGTCTTTCATGACATTAACATTTTGAGGAGTCCAGGCCAGTCATTTTGTGGAATGTCCCACAATCTGTATTTTCTGATTATTTTCTCATGATTAGAACCAGATTAAGCATTTTTAGTAAGAAATCTACCTGACTGTTGTGTAATCCTCAAATCATATCAAGAAACTCAAAATGCCAGTTTGTCCTGTTGTTCCTAATGCTAAGTTTGATTACTTTGTTCCAATGTTTGTCCAAATTCCCTTATTATAATTAATCATCTCTCCTTTTCGACTTAGTAAGTCATCTGAACGTATTGCTTCCCAACAAAAGTTCACCTGGTGTTTTTGGACTCCATTGAAGATCCTTGCCTGAATCAGTTATTACATTGTGCCTTCATGCCAAGTCCCTTCAGTCGTGTCAGACTCTTAGTGACCCCATGGACTGTAGCCCGCCAGGCTACTCTGGCCATGGGATTCTCCAGGCAAGAATCCTGGAGTGGGTTGCCGTGCCCTCTTCCAGGGGATCTTCCCAACCCAGGGATCAAACCTGCATCTCTTATGTCTCCTGCATTGGCAGGCAGGTTCTTCACCACTAGTGCCACCTGGGAAGCCCAACTATCTTGTATGCATCAGTAATTTGTTCTTTTCCACTGATGATATAGTATTCCATTGTATGACTATACTACAATCCGTTCTACTGTTGATGGATATTCGAGTTGTTTCTAGTTTGGGGCTGTTATAAATATAACTGCTATGAACATTCCTGTTAGGCCTATGCTTTTCTCTTGAGCATATACCTGGGAGGAAAATTCCTGAGTCACAGAGCAGACATATGTTTAGCTTTAGAAGATAATGTCAGATGGTTTCCAAACAATTTTACCAATTTAAAACACCTCTGTCATTAAAGCATGAGCATTCCAGTTTGTCTACACTCTTAATTTTAGCCTTTAAATTTTTTAACAATCTGGTTGATGTGCAGTGGTCTTTGTGGTGGTTTTAATTTTCATTTTTCTGATAACTAATGATACTGATCACTTTTTCAAATGCTAATTGAACATTTGGATATCTTTTTTTTTAAGTGACTATCTTACCAAGTCCAAGCTACTATGGCTTGCCAAAATGACAGGCAAATAAATCGAGAGACGAGTTGTTGGGACAAGGAGTAATGACTTGTTGAGAAAGCCAGCAGACCAAGAAGATGGTAGACTGATGTCCCAAAGAACCATCTTCCCTGAGTTAGAATTCAGGCTTCTTTTATACTAATAGGTGAGGAGGTAAAGTCCTGATTCTGGCCAGACTCCAGTGCAGATTGTTAATTTCTTCCTGCCTGCAGCCATTCACAGGTGGGTATGGTCAGGATGATTACTGTGAGCTAAACAAAGGTATTTTCACTGAAAACTCATTACCGGGGAGGCAGGGTTCTCAGAGATTGTTGTTGTTTAGTCACTAAGTCGAGTCCAACTCATTTTTGACCCCACGGACTGTAGCCCTGCCAGGCTTCTCTGTCCATGGGGTTTCCCAGGCAAGAATACTGGAGGAGGTTGCCATATCGTTCTCCAAGGGGTCTCCCCGACCCAGAGATCGAACCTGCATCTCCTGCATTGGCATGTGGATTCTTTACCACCAAACCACCTGGGAAGCCCCTCTCAGAGATGGACCAGCATATATAATTTAATTTACAGGCAATATCCCTTTAGTGATTGACTTAATAACAGAACACAAAGTTTGCTCCCTATTACAACAATTTAAGTCATTTGTTCATTAAAAAAGATTCTGATTCATTTGTGGAAGTTCTTTATATGTATTCTTGATATAAGTTCTTTGTTAGTTACCTGTATTAGGAATATTATCTCCCATCATTTTGTTATAATAAAATGTGGAAAGTGAGAACCCTTCTTGCTGGCCACTCCGTCCTTAGTCTGACATGGAAGGGGTTCCAGGCTTACTTTTTTTTCTTTCCTTGTACCAAATCAGAAACCAGCCTTTCCCCAAAGATCCTTGGTTTCTTTTAGTAAGAAGTCTTCTTCTTCTTTTGGTTTTACTGTCTGAAGGTAGCGCTTACATTTTTATAAGCAGACCTATGATGTTTTAATCCAGCATTTCCATTTGTGTAGGGATTTTATTTTTAAAATATTTACACATATTTTTGGCTGTGTTAGGTCTTAGTTGTGGCACAAGGGATCTTTCTTGTGAAGTGAAGGCTTCTTTCCAGTTGTGGCCTGTGGGCTCTGTAGTTCCCGCATGCAGGCTTATTTGCCCCATGGCATGTGGGATCTTAGTTTCCTGGCCAGGAATTGAACCCATGTCCCCTGCATTGGAAGGCAGATCCTTAACCACTGGACCACCAGGAAAGTCTCTGTGCAGGGAGTTTTAGAAAGAACAGCTTTCTCATCAAATCCTGACGTCATAGTTTACATGAATGCTCATTCTCCTTGTTTTGCTGCTCACATAGAACTGCACTTCTCCAAACTTTAGAAATAAAAGGAGACTCATATACTGTTTGGAGGAGGCAATGGCAACCCACTCCAGTACTCTTGCTTGGAAAATCCCATGGACAGAGGGGCCTGGTAGGCTGCAGTCCATGGGGTCGCTAAGAGTCGGACACGACTGAGCGACTTCACTTTCACTTTTCACTTTCATGCATTGGAGAAGGAGATGGCAACCCACTCCAGTGTTCTTGCCTGGAGAATCCCAGGGACAGGGGAGCCTGGTGGGCTGCCGTCTATGGGGTCACACAGAGTCAGACATGACTGAAGCAACTTAGCAGCAGCAGCATATACTGTTGATGGGAAGGTGAAAATGCTACCACCACTTTGGAAAAATGGTTTAGCAAATTCTTAGAAAGTTAAACATGTATCTACCCATTGACCCAGAAATCTGACTCCTGAATATTTACCTAAGAGAAATGAAAACACGTGTTCACAAAAACACTTACACAAGATTGTTCCTAGTAGTGCTATTTTTAGTAGTCAAAACTGGGAACAGACCAAATGTCACCTTCAGTACAATACAAAACTAAATTAAGGCTTATTCACACAATGAACTACTGTTCAACCATAAAAAGAATGAGCTACAGACGAAGGGGGCTTCCTAGGTGGCTCAGTGGTAAAGAATCCACCTGTAATTCAGGAGACCAACTGCAGTGAGGAGACCCAGCTCAGTCCCTGGGTCAAGAAGATCCCCCGGAGGAGGAAATGGAAACCCACTCCAGTATTCTTACCTGGAAAATCCCATAGACAGAGGAACCTGGTGGGCTGCAGTCCATGGGGTAGCAAACCGGTCAGACAGCGCTCAGCGACTAAACTTCAACCACGGTCCTTTTAAGAATTTCCCTGTAGTTCCTTTGTCCTCACCGGGGGGCAGTGTTGCACCAATCAGGCTGGAGCGGGGACAGGTCAGCGCACTGGAGACACCTGTGGTCTCCAGAGCCCCTAGGGAGAACAGGTTTTGTTATCATCATCGTCCACTTTGGGGCAGATGATATTACTCATCCCGATTACCTATTTAACTTACCAGCCTCAGCGGAAAATGCCTTTCATCTTTTTCCAGCCTGCGGAGGAGTCTGGAAAACGATTTACCTTCACAGAGCCATGCCCCCGAGATTGTCAATTTATTAATGAGCCCTAGACTCATTATACTGGTAATTACCAACCTTTGTTGAGCGTTTGCCACGCGTCAGGGACTGTGGAAGTGCTGAATGTACATGAAATCATTTCTGCTTTCAGAGGGAGGGACTAGTCATAGACCAAACTTTCGGGTTACAGAACAGATGAGAAGGCGTCCTTGTGATGTCCAATGTTGGGAAGAGGGGAGCTGGGCGTGGCCCTAGCAGCTGGGATCCAAGCGCATGGTCAAGGCCTGGGCCTCTCCAAAGCAACAAGAGAAAGGTTTTAGTTGGCGTTCCTATGACGGGACTTGGCTTCTCATCCCTTCCAAACGCTGGGGTGGCCTCACCACTTCAATGCTTGTCAAGCTTAGTGCTTCCTGTGGGCTTGCCAACAGGATTTTCAGTCTGCTTCAAAGAGGAATAAAGTGGTGTGTCTCTTTAGAAGCCTTGTCTATGGAGAAACAGCAACGAGAAAATTGATTCTCTCTTGTCATCACCGAGCACACCTCTGTGCCCTGAATCCCTTCCCTCCATGCCCTGTATCTTCAGGGAACAGAGTTGCAGAAATATTCCTCCACATACCCATGCTTCCAGCTCTCAGCACAGTGGTAGATATACAATGGGTACCCAGCGAAGGTTGGTGGACCAAAAGGCCTTTTGAATTCTTGGCAAAACACACCTGAAATTATTTTTAGCTCTCTAATTCTAGCTTGCCTCATTATGTGGGATGTCCTGTTCTCTGTTGGACTAACTGGGTTTGAAAGATGCACTTTTCTCTGGGGACGACTTCAAGTCACATTCGGGACTTATGGTTTTAGATTTTAGAAGCACAGCTTTGTCCAGGGTTTCTGTTAAGGACTCTAAATTCTCGGTCTTTGTTTTACCTTTTCACACACACACACACACACACACACACACACACACACCCCAGAGGTATTAATGGCCCTTTTCCCATTGAAAACACACACACACACACACACACCCCCGAGAGGGTTTAATGGCCCTTTTCCCGTTGAATACACACACACACCCCCCCCAGAGGATTTAATGGCCCTTTTCCCATTGAACACACACACCCCCCCCCAGAGGATTTAATGGCCCTTTTCCCATTGAACACACACACACACGCCCCCCAGAGGATTTAATGGCCCTTTTCCCATTGAACACACACACACACACACACACACACACACACACCCCAGAGGGTTTAATGGCCTTTCTCCTGTTGAACACACACACACACACCCTAGAGGTTTAATGGCCCTTCTCCCATTGAACACACACACCCCCCCCCCCCAGAGGTTTTAGATGGTCCTTCTCCCATTGACCACACACGCCGCGCACACACCCCAGAGGTGTAATGGCCTTCTCCCATTGAACATACACACACACCCACCCTGCTCCAGAGGTTTTAGATGGCCTTCTCCCGTTGAAACACACACACGCGCGCTACACACTCCCCAGAGGTGTAACGGCCCTCTCCCGTTGAACACACACACGCGCGTCGACACACCCAGAGGTGTAATGGCCCTTCTCCCATTGAACACACACACACACCCACCCCCCCAGAGGTTTTAGATGGCCCTTCTCCCGTTGAACACACACACGCGCGCACACACCCCCCAGAGGTGTAACGGCCCTTCTCCCGTTGAACACACACACGCGCGCACACACCCCCCAGAGGTGTAACGGCCCTTCTCCCGTTGAACACACACACGCGCGCACACACCCCCCAGAGGTGTAACGGCCCTTCTCCCGTTGAACACACACTTTGTTCAGCTGGGGCGGGCTGCTTTCTGCTCCTGTGGCCTCTCCAGGCCAACAGTGGCACATGGCTCATCACCCAGGCTCCCACGGAGCCAGGTCTGTAAAGCTGTTGCCATAGAAATGACCAGAGGCCTCGGGAGGGGGGAGCAGAATACAACCTGCAGTGGGGAGATGGCTCTGACCCCGGTTTTTCAGTTGGGGAGAATGAGGCCCCTGTGCCTTGAGCTGAGGCTCCTTCTGACTGTGCGTAGAAGTGAGGCCCAAGACCCCTTGCCTGGAAACAGGCCCCTGGGTGGTTCTGCCCCCAGAAAAGCCTTCCCATGGAAACCCAGCCCAGCATCCCCGTGAGCCTGTCCTGAGTTCTCCCAGGGATGTAGACTCGTGTCTCAGGAACGTGAGTCAGGTGGAGGGAGGAACAGAAACAATTATACTCTCAGAGGAGAGGTCTGGCCATGGACACTCAGGCCCTGGCCTCGCTGGGTGATGCAATTAGATGCTTTGTTGTTGTTTTTAGTCACTCAGTCGTGTCCGATTCTGTGACCCCATGGACTGTAGCCCGCCAGGCTCCTCTGTCCATGGAATTCTCCAGGCAAGACTATCGGAATGGGTAGCCATTTCCTACTCTAGGGGATCTTCCCGACCCAGAGATCGAACCCAAGTCTCTTGCATCTCCGGCATTGGCAGGCAGATTCTTTACCAACTGCACCACTGGGGAAGTCCCTCTCTGACCTGAAGCAAAGGCCGTTTCTCCCTGAAAGTGTCCAGGTACTTCTGGTTGCCCGACATCTACCCAAGAGGAGCCCCATTTGGCCCCAGGCTTCTCATGAGGACTTGGGTTTGGTGGAACCTGGGTTCTTGAGCTGACCCTGGAGGGCTCTCCATAGGCTCCAGAGTCAGGACCTCCTTCCCCCTGCTGCCCTGGGTCAGCTTTCCTGCCCTGGATGCCTGCTACCTGCCTGCTGAGACTTGCGTTCACCTGCCCGAGCCTTGATACCTGCGCTCACCTGGGCCCCCCTGTGTATCTAATTCTTGCTGTGCTTAGCCTGATGCTACCTGTGTTTTCTCTGTTTTTGTTTTTTTGACTGCACCCTGCTGCCTGCAGGGGATCTTAGTTCCCTGACCAGGGACTGAACCTGTGGCCTCGGCAATGAAAGTGCAGAGTCCCAACCATGGGCCGCCAGAGAATTCCGTCCTGCCATCTCCTGATGCCGAACTTCTGCCCATCGCTGGCTGACCGCCTCACTGTCTCACTGACTCTGACCCCATACCCCTGCCCGGCTCCTAGTTTGGCCAGAGCATCCCGTCTGCTCTCCCTCTCGTTGCGCCCGCACCCCCACTCCCCCCCCCCGCCTCCTTTGAAGGGCCAGTCTGCTCTGGGGTACAGCGTCCCCGTCACGAGGTGCACTCCCGACCTGGCCCCCCGGCAGGCCCAGCACGCGGTCACTTATCCCACGGGTCACGGGGCTTCAGCACTCAGTCGGCTGCCCCTCCTTCGATGCCCTGATGCTCTCTGTCTCCTGGGCTTTCACCCCTCCTCCCTCTGGGCCAGGAAGACCCAGCCCTGAAAATGAGTGTCCTTGCCTCTAGTCCCAGGCCTGCCTCGTCTTTGGGAATGATGCTGTCTGGGCCAGGACTCACCCTCCTGGCCATCAGCAGAGATTGGCCGTCAGTCACTTTGTAAGGCTGAAGGGCCAACCTCGGCAATCAAGCAAGACCAAACCTCCCTTCTGCATTTGAGATTCTTGGAGGTTAATGAGGCTGAAGTGGGAGGCCAGGACCCAGAGTCAACCTCTCTGATGTGATGTGTCCTTGAAGTGTCACCTGCTGTGAACACAGACAGGGAGCTTGAATTCCAACCCGAACAAAACCTTGATGTTAGTACCCTCAGGTTACAAGCTGGGGTTTTCAATACCAGGGTCTGAGGCAGGAGGAAGACATAAGAGGACACAGGGGAGGAAGGTCCTGAGGACAGACAGAGCCCAGGAGAAACCCCCTGGAGAGAGCCGAGCTTGTTGCTGGGAATATGATGACTGAAGTTTGTTTTTTTTTTCCCTTCCTCTCTGCAGTCACCTTCCTTTGCCCCCTAGCTATTAGTCAGAGATCCTTACATAATTGTTTAAGTGGTGAGTCAGGGATAAAGAAAAAGGACCCGCTTCCCAGACGCCAGGTGGGGACCAGCTGCAAGGTGAACAGGGAACCCGAGATAGGCTTCCTTTGCTCCAAGACCTCCGCCAGAGAAGTGACCTTGACAGGAAGTGGAGGGGGGTGGTGTGGGGTGGGCACTGAGCTATTTGAGTTGGACACAAGCGGAGAGGAGGAGTTGGGGACCCTCCTTCTCAGAGGTCCAGGCCTGGGGGTCCAGCTGGCAGGATGGGCCGCGAGGCAGGCCCTGCAGCTCCCCTGTGCCTTGAACGTTTTGCCTGGAGCTGTTGTGCTGGCCACCCATGCTGTACCACATCTGAATACCAGCACAGTCAAATATAGACAGAGGGGCCTGGCAGGCCACAGTCCAAAATGTCGCAAAAAGGCGGACACTACGAGTGACTGAGCCTCACACATGAGTGAGAGGGGCAAAGGGAGACATGAATGATGTGGCTTGAGCTCTAGGAACACAGGCTTCTTTTTTGATACAATTTAGGGATGATTGTTTATGTTTTCTTTGTGCATGCCTACTGAGTCACTCAGTCATGTTCAGTTCTTTGCGACCTTATGGACTGAAGCCTGCCAGTCTCCTCTGTCCATGGGATTTTTCAGGCAGGCATGCTGGAGTGGGTTGCCATTTCTTTTTCCAGGGGATCTTCATGACCCAGGGATCAAACCTGCATCTCCTGTGTCTCCTGCATCGGCAGGCAGATTCTTTATCATTTGAGCCACTTGGGAAGCCCATATATTCTTCAGTGCTGCCTCATTTGGCCTTAAAATACTTTCACTACTCAGGAACTAGGAGAATAGAACATAAATGTATCGAGCAGCTAGACATAACACATTTTTCTGCAGGTTAAAGGAAAACACACTTTATGCACTGTGCTCTGAAAACAAGGCATCTGTAGTCACATACTCTCGGAGAACCCAGGGTGGTAGTGAAGGCTGGATCTAACCAGTGTGCACACCCCACATCTTCCTGGAGTCACAGGACCCCAGCCTTATTCCAGGCGCAGAGCACCCAGCCCAAAGAGCACCTCCCAGCCTCCCTATGTGGCCTTCTGATTAAGCTCTCGTCAATGAAATGTACATTCAGGGTCTGGGAGTGACTTGGGGTGGGTGTTTGAGAGTGGTGGGGTAGAGGGTGCTTTAAAGGAAGTTGCCTTAGCCAGGAGGGATATCAGCCCCTTCCAGCCGTCTGCCAGCCTGAGATGTCAATGTGATGACCAGACCTCCAGCTATCATTTTGTTCCATGAGGCAATCATGAGGTTAGAAACTGCCATATGGCAGTTCTATTTCCAGTTTTTTAAGGAATCTCCACACTGTTTTCCATAGTGGCTGTACTAGTTTGCATTCCCACCAACAGTGTAAGAGGGTTCCCTTTTCTCCACAGCCTCTCCTTCTGGGCATACACACTGAGGAAACCAGATCTGAAAGAGACACGTGCACCCCAATGTTCATCGCAGCACTGTTTATAATAGCCAGGACATGGAAGCAACCTAGATGCCCATCAGCAGATGAATGGATAAGGAAGCTGTGGTACATATACACCATGGAATTTTACTCAGCCGTCAAAAAGAATTCATTTGAACCAGTCCTAATGAGATGGATGAAACTGGAGCCCCTTATACAGAGTGAAGTAAGCCAGAAAGATAAAGAACATTACAGCATACTAACACATATATATGGAGTTTAGAAAGATGGTAACGATAACCCTATATGCAAAACAGAAAAAGAGACACAGAAATACAGAACAGACTTTTGAACTCTGTGGGAGAAGGTGAGGGTGGGATGTTTCAAAAGAACAGCATGTATACTATCTATGGTGAAACAGATCACCAGCCCAGGTGGGATGCATGAGACAAGTGCTCCGGCCTGGTGCACTGGGAAGACCCAGAGGAATCGGGTGGAGAGGGAGGTGGGAGGGGGGATCGGGATGGTGAATAAGTGTAAATCTATGGCTGATTCATATCAATGTATGACAAAACCCACTGAAATGTTGTGAAGCAATTAGCCTCCAACTAATAAAAAAATTAAAAAAAAAAAAAAAAAGAAACTGCCAGAGTCAACGAAAGGGAGGAGGGGCCTGGGCACTGCTACTTCATGCCACTTCTAGGCTAGCTCTGGATGACCAACCTCCTGTCTCACTTTGCATAAGAATCCATTTTTGTTTTGGCTTACCCATTGTCATTTTGGATTTTCTGATGTAGTCAGTTAAATGTAATCATAACAGAAATGGCTTGCATAGAAGACTTCCTTCGGTAAGAGTCACAGTGCATATTAGCCAATTCAAGACAAATGAGAAGCTTTACAATCTATCATACACAGAATCCTAGAGATGCCCCTTGAAGATTCCTGTCCCTTGGTCAATTTTTTTTAAGGATGTAATTTATTTATTTATTTTTGGTTGTGCTGGGTCTTCTTTGCTTTTTGTGGGTTTCTCTAGTTGTAGCTATCAGGGCCTACTCTTTGTTGCGGTGCCCAGGCTTCTCATTGCAGTTGGTTCTCTTCTTGCAAAGCACGGGCTCTAGATGCACCGGCTTCAGTAGTTGCAGCACTTGGGCTTAGTAGTTGTGATTCCAGAGCTCTAGTGAGCACAGAGCCAACTCAGATGAAATCTTCCTGGACCAGGCAGGGATCAAACTTGTGTGCCCTGCATTGGCAGGCAGATTCCTTACCACTGAGCCACCAGGGAAGTCCTGTCCCTTGGTTATTCAATTGAATACTATTCTAAGCACTCTATGATGGGACTTTGCTGATGTAATTAAGGTCAGTAATCATCTGGCTTGAAGATAGAAAGCCAGTCCTGGAACATTCAGGTGTGAGTTCCTAATCACAGACTGGGAAGCAGAAGAGCTGAGCAGCCAGAGGAGGTGGAAGAGGCAGAAATATGATAGATGGGGACGTCAGCGTGGCAAGGATCCCACCACCTCAGCTGGCTGAGGGTCCCACCTGTGGGGAGTAGAGAGCAGCCCACATGATCTGCCCAAGACTGGCAGCCGACTGGGAAACGGGGGACAGACTGAGGCCCGCCGCCCTCTCCTCTCCGTTGGAAGCTGACGCTCCCCTGTCGTCTGTGGTGAAAGGCACGGCCCCACTGCCTTTCCACGGACCGCTCCTCTGTCAGCAGGGCTCCATCACCCTCTGTGTCCGGACTGGTCCTCCTGTCCGCTCCGAGCGTGGGAGGCGCTGAGCCCCGCCCTGTGCATCCCGAGCCTCTGCTCCACAGGCTCTGGTATTAGGACATCACTGCCACTCTTGTGGCTTAAGGGGGTGTAAAGTGAAAATCTCTCATGCCATATCAATAAACAAAAAAATGTCACAGCTCTCAGCAATTTCTGGCCTCCAAATGTGAATGAGGGCTCCCAAAACTGGGATCCAGCGGATGCTGCCACTCCACCCCCCCGCCACACCCCCAGCCCCCATGCCCTCCTGCATGGTGATTGCTGAGGAACTGGGGGAATAGAAGAAGCAAGGTAAACAAGGAAACAGAATTGGCCCCAGATAGCTGAGGTGCATGTGAAAGGAATGAATTCACTGAGCTCAGAGGCTTGTATCTTCCCATACACAGAATGCTAAATTCCTTAACTTGATACTTGATCTTTGATGTTCAGACTACCTGCTACCTTTATTGCAAACTTGTCTATAGACTATCTTCCCCTCCTGCTTCCTGGGAGCAGTTTTCTCAGAGTTACTCTCCCAGACTTGGAGTCCTAAACATTCCCACCAAATAAAATAACTCCCTGCTTTCAGGTTGTGACTATATTTTTTGGCCGACAGTTCCCGCCCCACTGTCCAGTGTGTTTTAAAGACACAGCTGAGATGTCCTTTGTGTTTCGATGGCACTGCCCGCCATTCTCTGAACATGTAGGCACAGCTCCGCGGGCCACTTCCCTGGCTTGTTCTGCTAGCTTCTGCATCTGGAGTCACTGCTCCATAGTCCTTTGGAAAGAGCTGCTCCTGTGTTCTCTGCGTACCCGCGGCGCTGGTCTACTCACCTCTGCGTTTGGGAAAGACCCCTTCACCCTCCTATGTGTTCAGAGGAGGCACTGGCCCACCGTCTTCTGCTTTTAGAAAACACAGGCTTCCGTTTT